>NC_031953.1:5002741-5226357 GCF_000303195.2 Fusarium pseudograminearum CS3096 | reverse complement strand
CGGCGGCGCTGGCGGTTTCTCGCGCGGTGGTGGCCGTGGCGGAAGCAGTTTCGGTGGCCGTGGAGGTCGCGGTGGCAGCGGTGGTTTCTCACGAGGAGGCGGTGGTGGAGGGTTCGGCGGTGGTCGTGGACGTGGTGGTTTCAGCCGTGGAGGCCGATAATCTCCTGGCGATAACAAGGACTACGGATCACTTCTGCTACCGAGGAGGACGAAGTCAACGCCTCAAACTGCTGCTGTAGTACAACGCGACCCACGAAAGCCGTTTATAGGGAGGCGAAGTCGATGAAGAGAGAAAACTTCGGGATTTAGGAGGCGGGAAAGAACGAAAGAAAGGGATCACATGTATTTTCTCTGGCGTTGGATGGTTTCTGATTTTCCAAAGTGCTTTGCTTGATTTGGTTTTCCCCCCACTGGCTCTATATCCCCAATCCTGCGATGTTCGTGTGGGGTTTGTATTTACAAACATGAGGATTCAACAAAGACAAGAAAGAGGACAAAAAGAACGGGCAACCTTTTTTATTTTATGTATCTGGTCATTGTGAATGATATATGTACACTGTGAAGGCATTATTATGTAAAGTCATATCCAAGCTCATGGGGTATAAGTAGGCTCGCAAGCCCTCGAGCTCTTTCAACGCCAGGCAAAAAAATTCAATGAAATCAATCCCTGCGACGCCGAAACACTGCCGCGCAAAGTAGACCCAGTGCCAGGATAAAGGCCAGCCCTCCAAGTCCTAGGCCAAAATACTGTGCGTCACGGTACCCTCCCAAAGGATTCTTGTTGTTTTTCTTTCCCATCTCTACAGCTCCTGCCATACCAAGCCCAACCGAGAAAGCGAATGCTGCCGCCATGTTGGTAAGGCTACTTGCAAGTCCCAACTGTCCTTCGGGAATATCGCGCCCAAGCACTGTTGAAGCGGTGGGGATAATCAAGACCATACCAACACCCATAAAGATGGCACTGACAAACGAATTTGCCCAATACTCCTGTTTTGCTGGAGCTGCAGCCATCAAAGCAGAACTGATCAAGATTGCTATTGAAGAGCTCACCATAGCAAGCTGGGCGGTGAAATCGCGGTTTGCGAAAGGCCAGCAAGCAAAGCCAACGACAACACCGATTACTAGTATCGGTACAAGACCGGCGCTCGTAAGTAGAGGCCCCCATCCTCTCAGAACTTCGATAAACTGGGCAAAATACCAGACCCAAATCCCAAACGCTGCCGAGGCGGCAGTCACAAAGCCAAGTGTAATACCAGCAGTGAGGTGGATCTGCTTGAATGGTACCAGAGGGTGGCTGGCTTGAGACTCGAAATAATTAAACAAGGGAATAAGCAGGCATCCTGTAAAAATCAAGATGTAGGCTTGCGGGGTGTCCCATCCTACGATAGGTATTTGATTCCAGCCAACACTGAAAAGAACCAACGCAGATATGCCAGTTACAGACCCGAAGACATCGAGGCGTCTCCAAAGATTGCCTTCGAAGTTATGGACCAAAACTCTCTTGGCGGGGACCACAAGCATACTCGATATACCAAGGGCCGCGCAAACTGCAGTCAAGCAGTAGAAAGCCCATGGCCAAGACGCGTATTTGGCGAAAAGCCCTGTCATGACAGAGCCAACGACGAACCCACAAGGGGCAGAGGCATCGAACAAGCCCATAGCAACCATCTTACGAGGTCCAGGAGGATAGGCTCTCAGCAGTAACCCATAGCCATTGGGAATAATGAGTGCTGGGCCGATGCCTTGCATTGCACGACAGATACAAAAGAAGACGGCTCCTCCGGAACTGCCCATGTACACGCTCAGGCCAGCAACGAGACTCCAGAGCGCAAACCAAAAATACCCGGCGACAAAGGCTTCTCTCTGACCACATACGTTTCCGATCCGGTTTCCCAAAAGGATAGTCGCAGCATAACTCAGCATGTATGCTGAAGTGAACCACGCAAGATGTGTCGTACGCTCTGGTTCAAAGAATGATTCGCCAATTCGCCGTGCCGATGTCAACGTTTGCGCAAGACTGGCATATGTCAAAAGCTGGGCCATACAGATGACAGCAACAAAGAGGCCTTCGTTGCAGGGGTGGTTAAACACAATCTGTCTTGCTCCTTCGTGCAGAGGTTTCCTGCGCAAGCCCTGGGTAGCAGATGAAGAGGAGTATGGATCAGAGCCTGCGCGTATATGCGTAACTGTGCCTAGTGGTAACTCTCGTGTACCCATGTCAGGTCTGAGAACCATGTATTGATGATGTTGCGTCGTCGCTCTGAAAGCTTCGAAACCTCTCGCAGATTGGGCAAGTCCGCCGCGGTTGACCGAAAAGCCCGCCGGATGTAAACCTGTATTTGGAGCTGGAGGTGCGTCAAATTGATGATCGGCGAGAGTTATTGGAACGCTAAAGCGATGAGTTGGTGTATGAGGGGTGTCCAGTCGTGGTGGTAGATTTGGTGTTGCGAGTCGAATTAAGTCTTCGGGCATGCGAGCAGAGGTTTCAATCATCTCTGGCTCCAGCTCTCGGCCAAGGAGAGAGTCTGTTTCAGCATTCGGATGCCGTCCTGACATAAGTACGGTAGGTATGCAATTGTTTCGATGAGGTGAAATGGGTGACACGTCCGAGACGGTCATTTGGCTCACTATGTCCATGTCCAGAAGGCCCTGGGACACTTCACTGACACTCGATGGGCTTCGAACGTGTGACTTAGAATTAGAATTGGATCGATTGTTGGATTGTGCATAGCTGCGTGGCTGGTAAGAGTTGATATTCGTATAAGTGGGAGCTGGAGCTGCTGGGGAGTAACCACCATGCTGTTGTTGGTAATGATGGCGAAAAGATTCTGTCACGGCAATCATTGTATCCGTGACATGCTGAATGGCAGCATTGGAACGATTGGTTTGTCGACGAGCTTCAGATTTCTCAGTGTCTTTTCGTGATACGCTCCGTAGGGGTTCCATTGTGAAGTTGGTAGGATGCGGTAAGCAGAACCAATGTTAGCAATGATCGCTCCTCATATCCTTCCCCATTTATATCGGTTATTTCAGCGAGTGGTTCGTCTAGGAAGGAACAGGAAATAAGTAAGACGCTAGATTAGAGATTCAGACGAAGCTGCATTGCTGAATCAGATAGCGAAGAGAGAGGGATTACAGGAAACAGCCCAACGAGACATGATCAGGGACGTTTGGGATAATATGTTGATAGAGAGGGTCGCGGCTGCGCTTACAGCCTGCAGCTCGAGACAAGGGTATTATGACCGCCTTGTAAGTGAAGTGGGATGAAAGCCGTCAGAGCTGACTCGCTAAGGTTGGCCTTGCAGTAGAGGCTCATGCTCAGGCCCAGGGTCCAGATGATTGGGGCCTGGGAGCTTCCATGGCTTATCCTTGTTTGGGTTTGGGTTGATACTTGGAACCGAGATTGAGGGTGGGATGGATCATGACGGCGAACCAGAAATAGAAGTCATCGATTAAGTCAAAGTGAGAAAAGACATTTTGCCCCTCCTCTGTGTGTGTGTGCAGTGATCTACTCTCCGATTGTTGGTCAGCCCAGACTAGTATCACATTGAGTGACCTAAATGACGGCTAGAACCTAGACTCCGTAGACTAAATCGCCATCGTGTTTGCAAAATAGGCGATGCTTCAAATCTGGCGCTTAAGGAAGTAGTCTGGACGTTTGGTTGGTTCGTGGATCATCATCTTGCTGGTGATGTTGGTGAAAATAAGCCGTTGGGGTTGGTGATACAGTAGTCTATGGTGGGAGATGGAGGCAGGGGCAGGCGAAAGCGGCTGCAGCCAACGCCAAAAAGATAGTAGTAAGTACGTTAAATCTTGGCGGGGAAAGAGAAGGCAAGAGGCAAGTATGTGCTCCTTCTCATATTGTCACGACATGATTCTCATTCTCTTGAGCAACCATCATACATAGGTAGGCACACATCATCGTATTCATCTAGGCAAATGTAACTCAACACCGAATTGGGTATTGTTCTTCACGCATCAATGATGATCATGATCAACTTAGATTGCTACCATACCAAATGCCCCCGGTCCATCACCAACGCACAGCCACTCGTCCTTGTTCCAACGCTTCCTAGCGCATTGTTCACGTCTCACTCATCCTCCAGCACAGCCTCAATAAATTGCAACCCATGTCTTTACCCTGGACATGTTCTTTGGTTCTTCCAGCCATGCTTCGGTACCAGCTACTGCATGTTTCAGACTCTTCCTGCTGCGTTGGAGGTGTTGATTGGTTTGTATAAAGTTGGTGTAGACAATCATTTAAACCTTGAGGTTTTCCAGGTTTGTTGTCTGGTGGAACATGAAAGACAGAATTCTTTTTTCTGAACCCTCTTCTTGATGGAGATCTCAATCGTCATCACTTACCATCCGCCCATATTTTTACTTCCCGGTAAATTCGGCAACCAAGCCTCGTCATGTTTTGTCGATCTACTGATAGCAGAGCCTCCAGTTACACGTAAACATCGCGTTAAAACTATTTTTGGTGTTTATCCATCTTCGTGGCTCTGTCAAGCATCCGCCGGGCAAAGACTCAAGGACTCGTGACTATCATTACCAATGTTTAGCCAAGTTGTATAGGAGTGACCGCAATTTGCTGCCCTATAAGAAGGACTGATGTGTAGATCCGGCAGGATTCACCCCATCCACATCTTTCTCTAGCGAAATCACTACCTCCATGTTCTCATTATTGCTGGCCAGAATAGTCAGTAAGCGATCAATCAAACGTTCACCGACAAATTGACTTCGGCAGTTCACTATTCCTGAAAAATGGGCCAATCCTTGGGGGGTGGGGATGAACGTAGTCGAGGTATATTTAAGTCTAGGTTGCGGTGCAAGTTTTGTTGAGTCAACAACCAGTATGCTCAAGCAGACTCTCATCACTAGAGTCAATGGCCATGCAAGCTTCACGAGAACCCAGAACAAAAACATAAAGAATGTTGGGTATCATGAACTACCATCGTATCAATGAACTACGTGAACCATTCCCCGACCAAGACCATCAAGCAAAACAAGAACATGTCCTCGCCCGTGTGCTCTGAAACCAATTCACATCTCTTGTCTTCCTTTGTCGACTCAAAGTTGGCCTCTCAGTCCAAGCCCAACACATCTCCAAAATAGCAAAGCATATCGCCGTATCAGAGCCATATTTCCGGTACTCCGCCCAAGTTGGAGCGTGGCCATGCCACGCCATTATACCATGTTAAATGGTCTTTCGAGTTAACCCTCTAGGGCTTGGGAATGCGGATAGTCTTGCTGGTCATGAGGCAACCGTGGATCATGAACAGGAGGACGGCAGGGTGAAACTCGAGAGCAGAGCCCTGGAACCAGACACCGAAGGGGAGGTTGTCGTGGACCCAGCGCTGAGAGAGCCAGTAGGCCATGACGGCATCCATACCGAGCGAAGTGGGGATGGGTGTTCCCTCAAAGTACTTGCTCTTGCCAGTCTCATCCTTGGGCAAGACGGCGACAGTGACGTTGAAGCGAGCAAGGCGAGTGAGGCCGCACAGAACGAAGAAGGTGAGACCAGCGGTATCGGCGAGGGAGCGGAAGCCAAGAGTAAAGGCGACCATAGCGGGAGCAACACCAAATGAAATCTAGTTCTTAGGTTAGAACTCAGTAATCGCAGCAAGAGGAACATGTCAACATACCAAGTCAGCAAGGGAATCCAGCTCTTGACCCATAAGACTGCTCTTCTTCCTCCATCGAGCAACCTTGCCATCAAGGAAGTCAAAGAAAAGACCGAAAGGCAGGAAGAATAGAGCAAGCCACATGTTATCAAAATCCTTGGGATCGCCGAGCGCGTATCGTAGCGAGGAGAAGATGGACATGACACCGCATGCGCCTGGAATACGAGTTAGCAAAGCAGTCTAATTTGAAAGACGGCACAGCCGTCTCTGAATTAGGTGTACATACCGTTCATAAGGGTGATCAAGTCGGCAAGGTGCATGGCGCGCACCAGAGAAAAGTGTCCAACATCAGCAGAAAGAAGAGTCTTTTGCTTGTCGATGGCTATGCAGAACAATAATGTTAGCTTCACGAGCCTAAGCTTGCTTTGAATATCTCGTCATAGACCGAATCTCACCTGGGCTGTTAGACGACATGACATCCTTGGTGTTGCCGTTAGAGCCTGACACGGTGTTGCTCCTTCTAGACATCTTGAGGGGAGTTACGACGAGGTTCGGTAGAGCTGAAGCGGTGCAGGTAATTGAGTTCGGGGAGGGGTATCGCAGTCGCAAGTAGCTTCAAGTCGGAATCAAGCGGTGTCTCCCAACAGATAGAAACTTCGTAGTGGTAGAGAAGTAGCTTGACTAGGTTGAACGATGCTGTGTAAGCTCAAATTCTGCCAAATTTTAAAGATGTCGAGAAGTTGTGGAAGGGAAAAACAAGAGCAGGTTTTCCCAGAAGTGGTTGACGTTGAGGATTGGCGTCGCGGTTTCTCTCTCGCGGCGGGACATCCAACTTCTTTCCTTGCTTGGGTGGATGCCGTCATTGTGGGCGCTAGTTGATACACGTGATCCAGCTTACAGACTCAACGCTCCCATCCAAGTCACACCCAGAACTAGGTAGATGGCCTCTATCCATTGGATTCCCAGAGAGTCACATGTAGTGATTAAGAATGACATGGGGACCACGTTCGCATGACAAGCTGTACCCTTAGTTACAAACAGACACGGAATTCCAGCATCAGTACTGACTATTGCTGAAGACCTAATAGGTGTCACTTACGGGTGTTATCACATGCAGGATTCACTTTGGCCCTATCGTATTCGTACAGTCGCTTCCGTAGTCAACTAGATTTGTGTTAATATCACTTAATAAAAAGTTACACGAAATGTCACCATGCACAACATAACTGATTCATAACACAAAGTCTCATACTCGATTTCAAGTTAAGACATATTCTGCGGTGTTTATTCAGGTCCGCTCCTGTTCATGGTATAATGCGTATGCTTCTCCCACTAACTTGATATGCAAGTATGTATGTACGTATGTGTGCGGCCTCCTTCGAGGCGGTGGACAAAACAAATACCCCCAACGCCGGACTTAGACAAAGGTCCCGAACAATGCTTGCGGCAGCTGTCTCGCCGTTGTAAGACAAGTGAGCGTGTCTTAGCACGCAGGAGGAGCATAAGTCGCCTTCTCCTGTATTTATGATTACCAATTAATACTTCTCCATCAGTGGTTGGTTTTTATCCTGTAGTTATCGTGTTCAAAAACTGTTGTAGGGGTGATTCTGCTAGCGTTCATCGTGTGATAATAACCGAGAAGCCGTCGAGCCACTGGCCGCATGAGCCAGAAACACCACAGATAATGTATCCTCGAGGTGGTATCAAAGTGCGTCTAGCCATGTTAGTAAAGTTGAGTTCACAATGGGTGAGTGATAAACTCACGAATCTCCTCCATGTGCATTACCATAGATGGGTGACTTGCGACCCAAGCTGGTCAAAATTTGGATACCGTCAATCCAGAAACCAGACCGCACAACGAAACCGCTAATGTATTCACCACGGCGGACATCTGTACTATGTTAGAATCTTGCACCCTCGTGTTTTAATGGGGGAACTTACCGAACTCAAAAGTATCACCTCCCTCCTTGCCACCTTTCTTTCCAAACAACTGCCTGGAGTCGTCGTCGTAGACGAATTCCATTCCATCGACGGCCATACCGTGGTAGACCACCACACGAGAAAGAACTCGATCTTGCTTGGTGGCACTGGTAAAGACAGCTTCCGTAGGCTGGGTTCCATCCATCTTAGAGCAACCCATTTTCTGGCTTCGGAAACCATTCTTCCCACTCGAGAGCTTAACAAGCGATTCTTTTGAAACGAATTTCTTATAGTCGTCAATGTCAATTGACCCACCCCCATATGACTTGACAGAAATCTTCATGGCGCCCTTTCTCTTCTTGTCCGGCAATCTGCCACGTAACTCGCTTTCGCTTAGCGTGACTTGTCGGGACGGCATTCCTTGTTCAATAGGATACTCGATCCACGCATGACAGACGTCGTCGCCCTCGGCGTAGATTTCGACGAAAAAGACACCAGTGGCTGCCATGACTAAGATGTTACCGCTCTCCACAGGGAAAGCCTGAACACTGGCGTCAGCGTTCATAGGAGGGTCATTGGGAAGGCGGAACGCCGGATGAGCTCGGAAGCGTAAGCAGTCAAGGCGATGCCAACCACATTCATCAGCCTGCAGTGCAACTCCACCCTTGGACTTTGTTCTTGTGCAGTAGGCCTCCCGGGCTACGAAAGTGCGGTTGAGTACCACATAGTCTCGTAACATGATACCGCTCTCCTGGTGTGGGCATCCAAATAGATGTCCCGTCTCGTGCATGTGTGCACCGATGCCGATACTGGCAGCTTCCCAAGAGCTTCCCGCTTCGTTACAGTCGTTCGCCACGTGGTTTGTGTCTGTTGGAGTACAGTCGGTGAAAGCAGGGACGACCTCTTCAAAGCTAGATGGGTAGCTATGAAGGCAATGCGATCCAAATATTGCCAGCTGCAGATCGCCATCTCCACCACCGAGAGCAGCATGGCCGGTCACGGTATTCGCGGCCTTATCCCAATGAGAGTCCAAAAGTAGGCAAGAGACGTAGAGCTTCTGGCCGGGGAGTGGGTTGAAGTACTTCTTGACAGCCTCGGAAGCGATATCATACAGAGCACCCTTTTCAGTAGCCTTTTCGTTTTGCTGAGCCTTGTTAAGGTCCCGGATCTCGGCAGTGGTCTTGTCAGAGCGGATAATATGAACCCTGGCTTCAGAGCGCATGGTGCCGTTCTCTCGATCACGATAGTTGGCAGAACCTGTTGTCCATTCTTCGTCAAAACGGAATGCGCGCCGTCCAAGTTTGTTCCGCCACATCTGTTCCGAGGTGAAAGCTTGCCATAGGTACGCCGCCATCCTGAACTTCCTCACAGCCGTCTCCAGTCCATTGCCCTCCTTTTCGGCCCGGGCGGGCGACGCATCGAATGTTTCTGGCGAGTCCTTGGCAACTAGTACAGCAAGCTGCAGTGGTGGTGAATTGTTTATCGGTAGCATGTGAACGGTAAGGTAGGAGGCGTGAATCGGGTTGGAGCTGTTGCTGTTGGGTAGTTTGGGGCTCGAAAACTCGAAGCGCAACTTGTTTGGTCCTGGTTGCAAGTAAACCAATGCCTTGAAGTGCGAGTTACAGACGGGCCAGCTAATCGCGGGAAAGTTATCGTCGAGTCGACAAACGTTGAGAGTTCCGTCGAGAGCATGTTCGGCAGGGTTTCCAATTGTGCCATAAACAAGAAGAACCTTTTGATAAACCTAGCACTTGTTAGCAATGGTCGCTATATACAAAGTTGACACTGTAGGTATTGGCAACAGTAGATGTGCCATTTAAACCCTGACGGCATGGCTTGCACCTGCAGGTGCGCCACCAGATCAACGAGCCACAGAGCAGTTCGGAAGGAAAACATCCAAGACATACCCATGCATTTTCCGTTATGTTAACCAATCTTGGGGCGTACGGCGACGATGGGAGGGCTTGCCGTCCATTGATAGAGGGCGCACCGAGGCCCGACATGCCGGAAACACTGTTACGGTTCGAACTGGACGTGAGCGGTGGCCTCTGCTGCACGATTTGTTGTTGACTCTGGCTGTGGGAGATTTGTGACTTTCGACGCCCAAGTTGCTGATCTTTGACTTGCAGATGCAGTGCAGGATCGGACTGAATATCGATTGAAGGCGGCGTCAATGAGCCACTCGAAGGTGACTCTCCCTGAGAGGCGGCGCCATCACTAGAAGTGTCTGTTGCAGAGCGATTGGTACGGAAGCTGGCCCTCGATCGGCGGCGCAGGCTGTTGAGGAAGGTAGGGGCCATGTCGCTGGCGACTTAGACCTGCGTTTCTCGGGATAATTTCGTGATATGTGTATTCAAGGAAAAAGAAAAGAAAGAAGTCACGGGGATTGCAAGAGGCCGTTCAAGCAATCCGTAGCAGAGGGGACAAGAAAAGACAAAAAAGAGCGCGAGAGCGAGAGACTGAGTTTGTATGTAGTAACCAAGAAACCGGGGGTCGATAATCGAGAGGAGAACGCTCGTATTGCAAGTTTGGAGGTACGAATGGGGTGGTAACGAATGTAGATTTGAGGTGGAGTGAGATGCCGATTTGGGGGGGTGTATCAAGAAGGTAAGCTGTCAGATCACTACCAGTCGCAGCTTCCTTTTGGAAAAATTGAGAAGGAAGGTGCAGAAGGTGCAGAAGGGAAAAAAGGAGGAAGGAAGCGGAAAAAGCGTAAGTACTGCTAAAGTACTAAGATCGATATCCTAGAGCAACAAGATAAAACAATCCATATCCAAATCAAAATCCACCCTCTTACTCTCGTTTTCATGGGTTATTTTCCCCTCTGCCTTGGAAGATAACCCTCAGTTGTCCGCGTCCACCCCTGGAAGGATTGGATGGATATGGACGAGTTGGGTAATCCCTACCCATCCCTGGCGATTATAGATGACGGAAGATGTTCTGCACCTTTGGAAGACAGACAGTCTGGACGGCCACAACCGCGGGCAACAGGAAAAGTGGCTGGTGCGTGCTTCTGCTCCCGCCGAGAACGTGCCAGCCAGATGGAGCTTGGGTCGGAGGATCCGCTGGAATTGGTGGGTTGCGGCCGTTACAACTCATCTCACCTCAACTCGACTTGAACAAGCAGTCAGCAACTGAGTTTATTAGGCAGAGGCTGGTTGGAATCTTTGCCAATCGCGAGTAGCTAGGCCGCCGTGATATGATTGTGGCTGGAAAACCAAAAAGGTTGAATTCGAGAAGACATGTTTGAGTTTCTGTTTGTGCCAGGAATGACATGAATTTCGTCTCTTTTCTGGTCTATCCATCCTATATCCGTAGGTTGATTAAACAGTCCCTCTAGACCAGACTAACCCTTGCACAGGAGGCAGGCCAAGCAGCCAAGCACTCAATATTTGCCGAGTCGAGAGCGATCGTGATCCAAGGTGGACTCGTGGGTTCTTCTAACCAGGCACAACCACAATTATCAGTGGAGCTTTGATATTGAATTCAAGCAGCCGCATCCGCATCCAGCGGGAACCCAATCTTGAAAGTAACAAACTCAACCAACGGCGTCCGTTGGTTGACGTGCATGTCTCTTCGCTTGCTGATAACGCTCAACACTCAACAGTCGGTGAATTCTCACCGTGCAAGGTAGCAAGCGAGTGATACCTTATGGCTACTCTGCTATGAAAGCACTGATAGTGTTTTGAAACCATCCATCCAAACGTCCCCCTCAGTCGATGACGTCGAGATAAACAAGACCAAGCCCCTGGTCTCTCTACCAGCGTCTAGGCGGGACCATCCCGTGCCGGCACCGATAACAAAAAACCATCCAACGAAATTGCGTTTCCATTCAAGATCCGACGTTAGGCTTGAAAGAATGTTGTGTGCCTTTGGGGGATAGGCCAGCCAACTTGATGGTGACATGATTGCGAGACCTTGCACAAGTCCTGCTTTGTTAGCGCATGCGCCTCATCCACACAACCTTAGCACTGCGACGCAAGAGTCTTTCTTCAGATGGATGGCCCAGAGAATGGAATTCAAGGTTTTTCCCCATTGCTGAAATGGTGCGTATCTAACTTAGCTATGGCCACCCATCGCGTTTCAGATCTCGGGTGAATTCAAGGCACCACTCATGAGGGCTCCGTACACTGTAACGCCAATCGGACATGTGAAATTTGGTGATGGTTTTCTCTTGGAGATTATCATGTTTTGAATCGAATCCATTCATCCATTGTGAATCACAGTAAAAACGGAGAGAAAATACGGCAGAACCAGTACACGGCCGACATGCTTTGACTACTATAGGCACACTTGCTAAAGAAGATGCGCATATTTTGTTAAACCCAAAGTAAAAGGTCCACGTACGCAGAATGCACCTCTGAGGGGTATTTTGCAAGGAGGGTGAGCTGATGGATACGATACGATACTGTGTGATGACCAACTGACGACAAAGTACTTCGTCCCGTGTTATGATCGAGACGCGGGCATTATTAACTAATGAACAACTAAGACATCTCTCTATTGTTATTCGTCATCTATAACTAGAGGATATAGAAGCGAATACCTTGCCAAGACAACACAGCAACAAACGTGTACATTTACCGGGGAGCACGACGCCGTCTCCGACTCCTCAAAGCCAAAGTCCGTCTATCCATATCCATGATGAGAATCAGAGTTCGAGTTCCCCACTTCTCCAATTGAGCAAAGACGTCTCTCCCAAACTCTCGTATGCTCAATGCGATCCCTCGTCTTACATATGGCAATGGCCTTGTCAGAGTTCTGAGCGTTGATTGGCCAATGACTTAATCGTCAACCAAGTCGTGTTGGTTACTTAGATAGGAAGTTCCCATTGTCCAATCGTGGAATTCATAGCATATATAATGTTTCTAATAGTTGACCAGAGAAGCAAAACTTGGATAACCCGGTTGAATAATTGCCAAATTATAGATAGTACAATTCAAATTCGAATACCGGCTCTGGCCGCTTACCTACCGAGACTCGGTGAGTACTAAGATAAAATTTAATGAGCCACGTACAGGATATACTGTGCAAGGAGATAGCTCGGATGTGAGGCTCAATTGAAATCGATAGACCAGCTGCTCTCCAGATAGCTGCTATAGAATGCGTGCTTCATAAATCATGCGTATTAGCAAAAGAAAAAGAAAAGGGTTTTTTTCATTATCAAACTTCAACCAACGAGCGAACCGTTCGCTAGCGAAATTAAGAGTATAGGAGAGCTCCGTGTAAATCATGCACGGGATCTTCCTCCTGTTCCCGCTTACTACTGTGTATAGAAGAAAGGAGATGGAAGCTCTAAATTGATCGCCAAGCCGACATTAAGTTGCTCAGTCCCTTGCATCGTGGTCGGCCAGCACCGAGTTTTGCTGAACCTCGAGAGCATTCAGGGGCCAATCAAGATGAAGAATAGCCAGCAAGGAGCTGAACAAAAAACAATAGCAATAGGCCAACAATGCATAGCAAAATAATGAAGAAAAAATTGCATAATTTTAGCAACTGTATATTACTAACATGGCTCGACGTCAACTTGATCTGCTCAAGGGGTTTGCATCTCACTCATGATGATTGAAGCCTATCAATAGGTCTGATAGTAGAGCTGAACCAAAAGTCCGGGTTGCATGGAGGTCTCTCGTCCGTTCCAGCTGAGAAGGGAAACGCCAACTGGGTCGGTTGCTGGCCCAGCAGCGTGAGATTGAGTGAGAAGGGACTCATTATGAAGCCTTTCATTGGACGGTAACAGCGTGCAAAGTGCATGCATAAATACTTTTTCTCAAAGTACTCAAGTACACTATACTTGTCTAATTAAAAAACTTGCAGGGCTAGTGGGCAAACTGGGGGTTTCGTTTCCAGAGGAATGTGACCAGATTTTGCGCGGTGGCCCCAGCGACCGGATGCTGGGAGAAGCTAGTTGACGTATTGGATGTCGGATCTCATGTTTGGTGATGCCTTCTCGGATGTTGAAATCTGGACATGTTGCAGATGAAGAGTTTTTGTCCTTTCTTTTCTTTTTTTCGCCTTGACTTGGAAGGTGTTGAAGGCACAGGAGTACTTATGCACATACTACCTAAGTGCATATCACGAGGCCTGCATAAGTGTCATAAACAAGAACAAAGAAGCCTCAATAAGAACAGGCGATGAACAAAGAAAAGCAACTATTGTTTACAACAGACCCAAGCTCTGGTAGCTCAGCTCCCCTCCACTATCCTCTAACTTAGCTGCTACAGAGGTCATCAATGGTTACCCGACCGTGGTAGCACGGGGCCAAAACCGCCTCAGAAGTGTAAGTACCCAGTACTTGATGACGGACACCTGCAGGGTTAGCGGGGTCCACTTGAGCCAAGTTTAGCAGGCTCCAGCTCCTTACAGGTACAGTACCTAACTGTAACGGCTCCTCGAGATTGCGTCTGCATTGGATGCTTCTCTTTCTCTCCAAACTTTACTTTGATCCTTCATTCATTCACGCAAACCGCCAACCAACTCACCACAATTCACTCCTTGAACCCATTTTTGCGCCTCATCCAACTTGAACCGACTCTCAACCTGTCTGCGACTATCACCAATTATCTATTACCGCCTTTTTAGTCACCTCATCGATCGATTCGACCACTTGATTCCTTTCATCTTGCACGGCGGTTGCCCCTAGCAGCAAGTGCACAAAGTGCAGCAACAGCAGAAGCAGACAATGTCTTCACCTTGGAAGAAACAACCAGAGGATGTCGTCGACAGTGTGCTCAAGCGTGCAGAAGTAAGCAAGGTAAGTCATTTAATTCTCTTTACTGTCAGATTTGCATTCAATTCTCATCTGAACTCTTCCCCTTCCCCTTGAAAATTACCTTTGACTGACACTTCCCCACTTCTAGATCGCACGCCGTCTGCAGAACCGCCTTGCCCTCGCAAAGTTCAAGACAAAGCATGGCTGGGAAGACCTCACACTCGACTCCATCGAGCCCAAAGTCGAAGAAGAGCTGCGAAGAAAGCGCCTGGCCGAGCCTACAGATGTTCTCTCCGACTCATCATCAAGCGCATCCGATCTCCCATATCCATCAAGGGCTCTCATGAGCTCCCCGATGAAGGCTCCCCTATTTTCAGATGCGATAGGCTCCAGCAACGGCAGCACCGGCCATCGCAAGCGCACATACCTCGCCACATTTCACGATGTCTCATCGAGTCCCAGCAAACGATTCCGACTCTCTCCTACAGCACACAAATCCTTCGGCAGCAGCAGTGTATGGAAGAACTCGCATCACATTGCACGGCCGTCTCCTCTCAAGCCGCGGCGGCAACAACACTTCACTACCTCGGGCGGACCCGATGTCTCCTTTTATCAGCAGGGTCTGATGGGCCGTGACCTGACATCACCTAATTTTGCAGCCCCTTCAGACGATGATGACGATCTTCTGCCTCTTCACTCCTTCAACCCTACCAACATTCGATCATCTCCTCCTCGCACACCGCCCATGCGGACCCGATCTGTCAACAAGCGAAGCAAAGGCGAAGCCGGCCCAGGGCCTAACGGCAAGACCGGCGAGGAGGGCGCAGACCTCCTCCTTTACCTCGCAGCTTCACCATCGCCGGCTGTCAGAACCTCGACAAGGACACGAATGGAGCCTCCTTCGACCCCTCCCCAGAAGAACAACAAGATGGATTTGCCTTCTTCCATGATGATGACACCTGGTGGGGGTAACATGTTCCCAACCACCCCAAGCCAAGCTTTCGACTTTGCCGAATTTGTCAATATCACACCCAGTCCAGCCCAAAAGCCGTTCAAAACGCCAGTCTCACTCACGGCAACTAGGACGCCCGTGAGCGGAGCACAACGGCGACTCACGTTCGACTAGTGGTTGTCGTCGAGCCCCGATTTGATGGCTTGAGGGATACTGGATATGAACCAGGATTCCAGTTCTCTGTGTACATGATACCATGACAGCACTTATTGCAGCACCTGCGCACGTGTCTTTCTCACTTTCTTTTTCACTGTTTGGATCATGCTCCGACCTTTCGGAGCGTACAGAAACACTCACTGTACATGTCTGTTTTAACATACTATTTTTTGCGACGGCGTTTTAGACTAAGCGGCTAGTTATGGCATGAAGGGTCTTTTTTATTTCCCCCCCTCGAGGAGGCCGCAGGAGGCCGTGTCCCGTATGGAGACCTGGAGGATGGTATACTATTTGGTGGTTGAGTTACCTCATCTCGGTTGAGGTTAAGCTTTGATAAAATGAAGATTACATTCTGGGCCGGTTCAGGAGAAAAGGGGTAATTTACCTAGGGTATCTAGATGGACTGATGGACGGATTATGGACAATGTGATTACTATTACTCTATTATCAGCTTGACTAAATCATTGTTCAGTATTTTTTACTTTATTTCTTTACTTTTGACTTGGGGGCTGTGAGTGAACTTGGTCGTATGATGCGTGTCCGCAGTTGGCCTCATGCAAAACCTTTTTTCTGCACCAAGCCAGGATCAAGGCCGTGTTTAGCGCGCGTGCGACGGGCAATTTACGCGCGAAAGAGCTGGGCGCGTAGCCAAGGCGTGTCCGTTTCGCGCATCGAGTCCCTTACTCTTTAATGGGAATTCCACAAGCACCCAATCAAGTACAAGTTTCTAGCAGCATAGTCTTTGCATCTGATGTCATGAGTTTGTGAGGGATGAGCAGAACTAGAACAAAGCGTGTTATTTGGTTGGATGGCCGTGGATGGGATGTGGGTTATTGGGTGGCTCAAGAGTACTTGTCTCCAAAGTACTCGACCAAAAATGTAAAGGATGCTACAACAAAGGTTGATAAACAAAGAAACTCTATGCGAGGCTCACCATGAGTCTTTCAACCTCCGGGGGCATATGTGTCTATACTCTGGTCAATAGCGATCCGTACATCTTGAACCACTGCCAGAATAGTATTCAGTGATGCCGTTAAAGATATCCTCAATGAGCAACAAATGCACGCACCTTGTAACTACGTATACAAATGTTTCCATCCGCTCCCCTTTCGCTATCAAGAACTGCCGTGCCGCCGTCCCCCTCTTCAAAAATGGCGTAGTCTTGCCATTGGTGCCATGCGATTGAGTGGCAATCAGGGCCTCAAAGACGGGGAACTCTAACGACATTCGTCCTTCGACTCGGCGTAGACTCCAAGAGCGACTAAATGTCCCGCTTGTGATGCCAGTGCTGCTGTATCCTTTTCAGAGCCGCGTACCCTGGTCCAAGTTGCGGCGGCTCTGAAGTAATTCGAGTCTTTGCCCCATTTGCATCTATAGCCGAAACAGGTCAAGAATCGATCGTGAAAGAAAGGCGGCTTTTAGAGAACCATTCTTTTCCGGCATTCTTCCCCCTCACTTCATTCAGAACACTGTTGCTCTCCCATACTGAAAAGCCTTTGTTTGTGGACGAGCCGGTCCTCGTCGATACATGTCATGAAGGACTCATGCTTCAAATGCGATGGGCTCTCCTTGCGTGCAAAAGCCAGCGGATTAACGTCGTTTAGAATCTATAACACTCATTTGCTGACATTGCAGATATGTGAGAATCCACAAAGGACATGTTCGCTGGGCGGCAGAGTGTATCTTGAGTAATAAACATAGATACAACTCATTCATGACGTCCACAGTAGCATCACTCTCAAACTCGTAAAATAACATGAACGGCACAATTTTATTAATAGGGTTATATAACTAAAGTCTCGGCGGAGCATAGCAAGCTTTTCTGATTTTGACTCTAGCAGCAGCAACCATTTTGGCGTGCGTTCTTCAAGGAAAAGAAGGAGAAAAGCCCAGTTCCGTGGTATCATAAGCATAAACGCTGACATCAAACATCAACACCCATCTATCCATCTTCTAATTTCATCATCCTCCCTCAGCCTTGCAGCGAGCCATGAATCTTCCAAAAGAACCTATCTATGCTGGTCCTCCGCCGAGATGCAACGAATGGAATTGTTTTTTTTGTGTGTCCCTGATGTAAATCCTCACATCATATTGCCGTTTCCGTGTCTCCAGGCCTCATCGTTGTTGTATCTGAAGTCCTGGGCAGGAACGGGGAAATCGGTCCCATCGTTTCCATACCGGCTATAGATGCTAGGAACCCGAGGTGGCACGGGAGGCCACTCGTTGACCGAACTCACTCCACTGGTATATTTTGAAGTGAAGCTGTCAGCACGAGATTGCCTGGTCGCGTATTGGCGGTTGTCATGGTTGTTGGTAGCGTTGGCAGTGCTATAAAAGGAGCTAGCGACAGTGTGCCGGGGCACTTGCTGAATGTTGCCGTACATGCTAGGGACAACTCGAGCATCAAGCTCCAAATCAAATGGGTTCGAGTGGACCTTGCCGCGCCAAACCTCCTGAGGCTTAAGATTCGTGTTGTCGCCTGTTGATTGAGGCGTAAGATTCCTCGACATACTTGGGCCTCGCTGTTCAGACCCTCCATGGATCGTTGGCGACTGCCGCGCAAGCTCTGGTGACATAATCGAGTCTCCATCAGCGAAAGGGTCGTCCCCCCGAGCAGAGTGCAACGGAGGCGGGACCATTGAGCCATGAGGCGGAATACTGTGGGAGTATTCGCGGAGAGGGGCCGGGGGAGCAGCGGCATAGGAGTTGGCATCCGAGAATGGATTAGGGCTTGGGGTTCGTCTTCCGTCATAACCCTGTTGCTGCATAGGAGGAGCCACTACTGGAGGATCATTGATACTCGACTCTCCAAGGATCTCCGACCACCATCCGCCTTGTGGTTGTTGTCCAGGAGTTGAACTTGCTCTGCTATGAGCGCGTGCTGCAGCCATAGCTTGACTTTCTTGACCGAATTGGGAGTTCCCTCGGCTTATGCCGAGATGAGAAGCATCGCTCATAGATTGTCGAATTCGTTGACTAAACTTCTTGGCATTGGCGCTCATGGAAGCTGCGACTTTGGTAGATCGGGGTGTTGGGCCCAAGGATTGGTTGTCGATCTCATACTTCATCAAGTTACCACCAGGTGGTGCCCCTGGACGAGCCCCAAGGGGAGTGAGGAGTGTGCTTCTGTGGCGGCGCTGCAATTTGCGTCTTCTTACAAGCCAGAAGATAACAAGCGCCAGCATAGATATTCCCAGAATTGAACCAAGCACACTTCCCACGACCATTGGTGGTACCTTTGATTCATCAGACTTGTCTTTCACAGAGGCATCGGGACTTTCGGTTTCCGAGTGGTCACTTCCGGCAGTTGCACTGAGATCGATTGTTGTGACAACACCATCAGCCAGGGTTGCAGTGGTGTATAAGGGTCCAGAGCCAGCAACGCCCGTCTCACTGCCATCGTTGTCGAAGCTATCAGATGTCTGGGTGGAGTCAGCAACAGACGCATCAGTGCTGGTTCCTCGTCGGGTTTGGAGAGTTGTCGATCGAGTGGGGGGGCCAGTATAAGTGAATGGCGCAGTGTCAAACTGAAGAACCTCGGAAGTTGGTGTTACAGACAGTGACGAGGATGACTCTGTCTCGATGATCAGACGAGCATTCTCCGGGGTGTTTCCAGGTCCACCTTGTGTAGTTGGTTGAGTAGATGATTGGGAAGGGTTTGGAGCAGCTGTTGTCACAATGTCAGGCCCATTGAGTGGCGTCTCCTCTGCGGTAGGCTGGGGAGAAGATTGAACAGGATTCTCAGCATCCGTCGGAGCAGGAGCAGGTACATCAATCGGGCGAGTTGACTCTGTAGTCTCCTGAGGTGCCTGCGATGTTGACGCTGTAACTTGCTCAATAGAGGTTGTTGTTTCTGGGGACAGTTCCTGAGACGTGGTTTGAGGAACCGGATAGACAGAGCTTGTCGTCTCGGGTAAAGGAGCAGGTGGCGCAGGTGGTGCAGGTTCGGGCTCTTGTCCAGGTACAGTCGTGGGAGCCGGGTTGACCTCTTGACTTGTAGGAGGAATGAAAGATGCAAACTGAGGGGCATCTCCATCTACCGCGGGAACTCCGGCAGGAGGCTCCTGTCCGGGCGCGGCCGTAGGAACAGGAGCGGCCTCCTCACTCGTAGGAGGGATGAAAGATGCAAATTGCGGAGCATCTCCATCGTTTGCAGGAACTTCAGCGGGAGGCTCTTGTACGGGCACAGTAGTAGGAACCGGGTTGGCCTCTTGACTCGTAGTAGGGAGAAAGGTTCCAAACTGAGCATTACCATCATCTACAGGAGCCTCCTTAGGGGGTTCTTGTCCAGGTGCGGTCGTAGGGACAGGGCTGATTTGTTGACTTGTAGGAGGGATGAAGGACGCAAACTGCGGAGCGTCTCCATCTGCTACGGGAGCCTCTTGAGGAGGTGGCACGTCTCCAGCAGGTGCCGTTGAGTCGGTCGGTAAGGCGGCGCTATCAGCATCCTTTGTGGTGTTGGATGGAACATAATGTGTGACCACGACAGTTGTCGGGACTGGGACGACAACGACACGAGACTCCATCTTGGTCTCGGTAATCACTACGGGTGCCCTTGCGTCGAGCGCTTGCAAGTTATTTGTGTCGATGTCTTTTGGTATGCCGGCATACTGTTGTCCAAGTGAAATTTCCAATACAGCCCGTGTTTGGGGGGCTAACATTCTTGATCAGAAACGTTTGCGATGCCAGTCGCAATTGGTGAGAATTGAGCTCAGAACCCTGGCTCAGCGCTGAACAAGAATAGGATCGAGCGGTAAGTGAGCAAGTATTCACATAGGGGCCTCGGTGGCCATCTAGTTGACAATATGCATATAGATGTATGATCCGGTCAGCTTGTAAGTGAAATGAGAGCAAGAAAAAAAAGAACGTAGGTATCACGACCAAACAGCGTGACAAAAAAGTAACAAGAATGAGCGAATAACGTTACAACAAGAAGGGAATGTAAGGGTTCGAAACAAGGAAAGTACACCAAGAGAAACAGAAACAAATAGAGAAGGAGGAAGAAAGTCAAGACGGAGAATGTGAGAAGAGAACAAAACGATAATATGATCGCCCAGAAGGGGGGAACATGGCCAGGTCGAAGTAACCCAAAGAGGAGAAGACCAAAGGCTTCTACTGCTAGCGTTTTACCTGAAGCCAGATAGAACAGCATAGGTTCAGTTCAGTTGCGGTAGACCAGGATTGTCATGGCGCGATACCCTGTCCTGCGACAGATCTGAAGCACGACACCTCCCCACGTTGTCTGAGCTTAACTACCTACGCTACACTAGTAGCGCATACAATAACTGCAGTCAAGCTGTGGCCGAAGGCACAAACAACGGACGATGTTGTCTGTCATCCTTCTGGCTGGCTTGTGTGGTTGGACACCCATGTAGTAGTGTTTGTGTTTGCCGTGAGGCTCGAGTTGGACGATATTGGTTGTGAGCCAAATTAGATGACATAGCACCGCATGTGCCGTCATTTCTCATCTTGTTTTGTTTTTTTCCCCTTTGTTTCTTTTTGTTCGGTGGGTATCAAACGTTGTAACTGCAAACGCCCATCGGCTCCGTTCTGATGTGTGTACTTGGAAGGGTGAGGATGCATGCTCGGCGGCGTTTACTGTATATGGAGAGCGTTGGTGTTGTTGATGGATGGAAAAAGAGGTCCCGGCCATTAAACCACCCTTGGCCTGAGCTACCTACTAAAACAGGTGGGCCCCGCCCTGGCTTTCGTTCTTTAGTTGCCTTTAGTCGCCTTTAGTCAAGCTTGAGGCTCAGCGTGGCACCTTCCATTCCGTGATTTTCGAGCGGGTTGGCAGGTTGGCAGGGTTGGTTGATGACCTTGTGTCCGAGAGTAATCCTAACAGGTACCAGCGTACCTTAGTACCTTACCTGAGACACCTGAATACCCGCCACCGTTTCTGGTGGTATGGCCAAGCAAACGCCTAAACGGGCAGATGGGCCCGCTAAAACAAGACACGGTGAATAGCCATCCCACGAAACATAGCACCAGACGATACTCTGGAAAATTCCATTCCACACAATTATCCGTCCCAGGTTGCTATGTATAGTATCTGCACTAACACACAATACCAATTATACTACTGGGCGCTCCCGCATTTCACCTGCATATGTGTACCTGAATTTCGTCCACATTGGGATCAGCCCAGCGTTAGTTGGCAAGGTGAAGCTCATCTTCCTCCTCAGTTGGTGCCAGGACCTGAATCAACACGCGGCCATTATACAGGCCCAAAGACCAACAACAAATGCACTGATCCTTTTGCGCACTGGCAATTACGTTAGTACTTGGGTAATTATTTCCTCCCATTTCAAAATGATCCTCCTTTTAATCCTGGCTTGGATCAGTCCCATCCACTGGTAATCAGCTCGACCCATGTTCCCGGCCCCAACCGCCACACTATAATGTAAAGATACATGGGTCCGTCCCTGTCATCTCGCCTCGAGTCAAGTCAACTCAAGACTGTCATCGTTTCTAATTCCCAGAATCTGCGTTTTGTCCCGAGTTACGATTACCGAAATAGAAAAGAATGAATACCCTCTACACAGAGATTAGGCGATCCGGAACAGATAGGCCTTTTGGCACTAAACTATTTTAATAACCTTAAAAATTGGCCAGGAAACGTGGGAAGTTGGGTTGTAGCCCGTTGCCACAAGAGAATCTCTTTTGTTTCTCAGACCCTTGACTTGCTATGTCATTATTGTTACAAAAGAAATCACCACTCCCTGATCGATCACAATATCTCCACGAGTTACAAGTTTCGCAGTCCCAAGTCAGAAAGAAACAAAGTGAAAAGATTAGCTCTTCTTTGTATATGAATGCTTTTTCTGAGTCCCTTTTAATTTCTAGATGATTTCTCTCTTACATCATAAACAATAACAAGTGATTGGAACCTTTCCGAGACGGAGCCCCTTTCACGATGCGTTATCGTCTTCGATCGTGTCACGAGAGTAGCCATAGGCCCCCTTTTCGTTCTTCTGTTAGATGAGCGAGAGCTTTTCCTGGACACTGGGACTGCTCGGTCATCAAAGATGCCTGATTCGGAGAAGTATGTAACAGGTCTGAGCACCGGCTAACCAGTCGGGATCTTTACTTTTTGTGGTGTTTCCTTAGACTCAGGATTTCGTGTGCCATGAACCACTCCGGAGTTTGTTCCTGGAAAGAAACATGTTGTTCTCCTGCACTGACTCAGTTCCTTCTCTCGCCAACGAAGATGTTGCCTTGACTTGCGCTGAGACATGGGAGCTGTAACGCGGAGCTGTACTCGTGGTAACAAACTGGAAAGCGAGCCATGGCAATCGGCGAATTAGTTCTTCAGTGTTGCACAGTACATACAATCCAATATTTCACATAGCAAGGGCCTTTGTGTATAAATAATAGGCTACTGTTAAGCTCATATCTCTGCAAAGATCGAATGAGTAACACATTCATGAAGAATAGGCAAATGAAATATGGTAGCTTTCTTTACCTCGAGATATTAGAGCCGATGCTCTAGGGTAAGCATACTCGGGCAGATTGTTGACTGTTGGAAACCTTGACGCTAAATCCTTGCATCAGGAAGAGACAGGGGAACACTGAGTTACAGTTTACGACTGGCTTTGCTTACTGGTATTCATATGGTGGCATGTCTTTGTGGCTATCGCATTGGTCAAGATTAATAAAATTGCACAGCCCTATCAATATCGTCGAGTTTGAAGTAAATTGCTAGAGTCTGGCGCTGTACATAGTATCATGAAATGGATAACTCCTTCTGACATTAGTCTGGATTTTGAGATACCAAGCCACGAAAGGATGATCCTAAATGTTTCATAAATACGACTGTTAATGCAGTCGCCATACAACTGTTGCAGAATTGCTCCTGTGTATCAATTGCCATGTGGATTCCCAATGAGTGTCACCAATATATTAGGTTGTCGGGGAATATCGTTGGAAATGCCGGGCAAGTAGACTGTGTTGTCTAATCGAGCTACTGTTTGTAGATGAAGCATAAAGATACATATGTAGGTACTCTACCGGATACCACGGGTGCTGTTCGCATTGAAGAAACAGGGTCTTGCATGATCCATGCAACTGCGGTCAGTCGACCAATCGCGGAAGCAAGGGTCCAGTTGCCGGCCAAACACAGAGTGTCATGAGCTCAGATCATGAAGAAGCCATTTGTTGTCATTGTTCCAGCAGAAAAATAATAATCGAGGGCAACCTTTGGTCTAGGTTAGTACCTAACTTATAGGTTAGGTGTTTGTTGGTTCGAATTGAGATCCATAATTCGCTCTATCATGTGCTGTGATTGCCTTTAGTCTACTCGTTGTTGTTCGTGGTTCTTGCTGGCGGCTGTTCCCGCATCCAAATGGACCGAGCCGATCTTGGCACTGACCGTTGGCTAAAACTTTTGAAGCCTCCAGTTCCAACACATTCAATTAACTCACTCTTATCATTTCCCCTAAAACAACCACCACTTCTGCCATCGCGTTTGTACAAAAAGTTTTTGTTTGATGACATTTTGATAGAACCGCTTTCTTTTTATTATTGCTTTCTGCTCAGCAGATGCATTCTTTTTTATAGCTCTTCATTATCATTAGAACTTCCCTTCATCACAAGATTGCCTCGCTCACTCCTCACCTCTCGTCGTTCAGCAGCCAAGCTAACCTGTCTGTCTTATCATTTGTTTTTGAGACAATTCACTAGTCAAGCTACCTGTCATCACAAATAGCTGCAGCAGCTCATTACCATGTGAGTCTCCTCGTATACGAGATGGAATAACCTAGATCTATGCTGACTGACGCTGTCCGCTCCTTTAGCATTTCCTGTAGCGGTCTGGTACCTTACATTACCTACACTGCTTAGTCGCACCACTGCAACCACTTCAGCCGTCATGTTTGGCAACTTCACCACCTTTGGTAAGTCAGCTCGACCTCTCCTTGATTCAAACCTCTCGTTGCCTTCTCATTGGCATCCCCTGAGTCTCCCATGCTCGCAAAACACCTCACCACCCCCTCACTTCATTTCTCTGGCATACCTCGCCTGTGTCTGCCCCTCCCCCACAGCTACGGCAGCTCCCCTGCAAGCTTCCTCCACCTAGGAAGACCCTGGCTAAACTTTGTCACTCTCTCTTCAGCCGGCATCCCAGCCAAGAGCAAGGTAGACCCCAAGGACGTCCCGCCTCCTACGCCTGTTACTCTTCCTCGTTTCCAACCCTTTGCTCATGACGATGACCCCGTTGATGATGCTGTTGCGCTTTCAGCCCTCCTCCGGAACACGGGGCGATCAACTGCTGCTCTCGGCCCTCTCGGGTTCTCTGCCATTGGCCTCAACCTGAACCTCGATGCTAAGCCTGTTGACCTCATTCCTGATCCGTCATACATCCCTGATTTTGACGATTGGGACAAGCTGACGCCAGATGAGGCCCAGGAGAAGAATCAGTCTACTCGAAAGCCCTTAAAGAACGGCAACCTTTCTCCTGGATGTCATGTTTATATAGAACGAAAGAAGGAACTGTCCAATGCCAACGAAGATGCCTTTCGAACTGTCAGAAGGCTCCCGGCGCCCAAAGGAAAGACCCAGGCTCGACTAGGGAACGCTTATGAGTTTTTCCGCTGCCTCGAAGGATTTACTTCTTTCTGGGATGACCCTACTCAGCCGCCACCACTCCCCCCTTCGCCTGAAGCACCTGCCGAAGGCACATCGTCTGATGGAACCACAAACTCGGAGGGTGAAAAACCTGTGAGCCCCAAGTTAGACGATAGTTCTAGCTTCTTCAGAACCAGTGCCGGGTCGTCAATGCCGCTTGAATATCGCAACAATCTCATGACAGCTTTCGTCAAACTTGTTGCCTATGACTTTGGATGCAACGTCTCACCCAGTCGAACCGAACCTCGACTTCACTTCAGCTCGCCACAAGGATCTGGATCTCGTAAATCATTCTGCCCCTCTGGCTGTCTCTTTGTATTCCAGAGCCCGACTACCCGTGAGGCCGCTCGCGCGGGTGTAATCCACGGACCTGTAGCTGCCGTCAGTGCCAGAGGGACAACCGACTTTACTCAGCCCGACCCCGAAATGGCACAGTCACTTGACCTCGCTCGAGAAATCGTAGCAGCTCTCATCACGGCTCAGCATCGTGCACGTGAAGGAAAGACGGAGAAGCGCTTTGGTGAGGGAGAGTGGTGGACAACCGAGAAGCGATGGGGAGGTGGCTCTGGAGGCCCTATCGGACGTGAGATCGAGAAGGATTCCGTGCAAGGCGATAAAGACGCGAAACCCAGTGACGAAAACGGCCTGCCTATGCCACTCGCTAAGAAAGCTCGCAAGAACATGAGTATCTATGACAACTACCGCATGATTCGACCTCCTGCAGCAACATGGGATAAGAAAGCTCAGTATGAGGCCATCGGAAGAGTTAAGGGGGCTGACTACGACGATATCTTTGTGGTGAGCTCTTTGTTTCACCATGTCTCAATTCTCCGTGTCAGGGTACCAAATCGACTGCTTGAAGTTCTGGACGGGGCACGCGAGCCAGAAACAGGCGGGCGTAGTTGGGGCAAGGTTGAGGCATGGAGGAGTCCCTGGTACGATCTATTTGACACAGTGGAACGTCTAGCTGCTATGAAGCTAGTATGGGGGATGATGGCTTATCAGATGAGGAAAGATGACAGCAGTGACGGAGACGTCAAGATGGCTGGTGCTTGATCTCACTTCGATGGTGGCCTTGCTTTGGAGACGCAGGATTTTCGCATATACGGGTACCCACATTGAAGCTTTGGATGAGGCATTGGCGTGTAGCTCTGGAAAAGACAAGGGGTAGCAAATATAGCCATCACCTCCCTCTCATGGTGGTTGTTCATATACGTATTGGCATGCGTCCCCAGCAGAAATTTCGTGGTTCATCTTGCCATTGTTGGATAGTAAGAAGATCATTTCGGGTAGATTTAGAGCTGATTAATGAGATGCATATTTGCTCCCATCCATAAGAATTACTTGTACTTGAATGGTAAGCGAGGCTGGTTTTTGCTTCCCTTGAAGTCGACAAGTCATCAAGGGGTTCAAGAAATGGAGGCTGGCTTTTGAATAGACAATGAGAACAGTCCCAATCTGTTGTTCGGGTTCGCACACAAATTCCAGGGACCATAATCTCGGATCTGGGACATTGACTCAGGAAAAGTCGAGAACGGGTGCTCGGAAACCATGTTGCCATGCATGGCACTCGTTCTTTGTGCGTACGAACATACGTACCTGTTGGCCGGTCTTGCTCAGGATATCAGGCGCCGACACAACGTGATGTTCCTGCAGGGCAGAAGAGGTGGCTGAGACAAAGCCGAGACGAGACAACGTTCAAGTCATGGTGGAGGAGATCTGGTGGACAGGTGAAAGAGGCACAGGGAGACCGGACGCGGAGCATAGCTTCCTGCAGCGTTCCAGCTCAACGGGTAGGGCACGGGTACGGTTATCTAGTGCTGGTAGCCATCACTAGCGAGGCCAAGCTCGACTGATGTTGCTCGGTTAGGGATAGAATATGGGGGGTTTAGTTAGGTGGTGTCTGTGGCTCGCGTGGCTGCATTAGAGCTATCTTCTTTAGGACTGAGACCCGCGTGGCATAGTCAAGCCCAATGAATAGGGCACCGGAGAAGGCTTCTTGTTTGGTGGTGGACATCCGGAGGCTTTTGAGGGTTTTTGATTGAGGAGAATCGTTAGTTTTGAGGCTGTCGGAGATGATACGAGGGAGGAGGGAATGTGTTGGTTGGGGGGTTGATATGTGAATATTGATGTGATTGTCTTGTCCATTTAGCAACCGGAGATAAAGAAAGTAAAAAAGCAAGGAAAGAACAACCATATGCTATGGATGTAAGCTGCAGTAACTACCTAGTCTCGAATTCAAGTCCCGACAAATTGGATGGCAGTTGTTAGTGTACCGCAGATTAAGGTATGTATATCAATATCAAACATCAATATCAGGCCCAGCACAGCGGTAAAAAGCATACACATCCATGATGAGGCCTTCACATTTTGGCATGTATGATGTACTATGTATCCCCCAACCTCCAACGAATGGAAGAAAAGACCCTGAACGAGGCCCAAGCTCCTTTCAAGCCTCAATCCCCGCTCAGCTCCAGGCGGCTGAGCAAGATAGTGTTCTAATTGGTCAAGGTGTCGTTCTCTCAGCTGTCGGCTTGTCCGTCTGCTAAACCTAGATGGGATGATCTTCGTGCCGTAGGGCGGGGCGGGCTGTCGGGTAATTTCAACCATTTGTTGTTTTTCTTTCTTTTTCGAGGTATGAGATCGTGATAACGAATATTTTTTTAGTCTAGTTTGATGGGTGTTGTGTTGTGTCACGCTGGGTTGGTTGAAAGGGTCCCTTGCTTTGATTTGACATGCTCTGGCCCAAGTCCTGGTCGTATATAGATGTTTCTATAGGTACCTAGGTGTTTTGAAATCCCTTTCTTGTCCTTTGTTGCGTTTGGTGGAAGATATGATGGCTTAAACATGGCTTGGATATTATTATGGGTTACAGGGCAGTGGCTGGGAGATACATGAAAGCACATGCAGGATTGTCCATTCATTTACTGTGTCATGTGTTGAATAATGGGGTTTCTACAACAGCCGAACGAACTTGTGAGCCTCGTCCACTGGGTCCGAACCGAGTCTGCATCGGGGATCGCCGTTGCACCGGGTTCGGCGCCGGCTCAGCCTGACAGGGGCCTTGTACTGCCAGGACTGCGTTAATGACGTTGGAGGGGTTCGTCGAGTCGGATAATTAATTGGATGGGATTGAAGACTGTTGTAAGTTGGGACCGAGCGTTTGCAGGTAGATACTACCTACACAATAGAGTTGAGAGTTGACGGTGAAAAGGGTGTATCCCAAAGCGTATTGTATCTGTGATATCTATCGTGTCATGATCACATTAGGTATCTCAAAGTAAAAACGAATGTGGCATTCTTGCCCGATATCACATATCCTCTTTGTTGGTTTCAGGGTGACCTATAAAATGGTCTCACCAAAACGTAACGATTGATAGTTTCTGATAAAGCCACCATGTCGGAGATAATCACATATTGGTCCAAGAAAGCAATCAAGAGCCGCAATCTTAATCCCAACTCAAAATGGTTGGCCATGGACTGAGTTCAAGAAACTGCCCTTTGATGCCTGAGCAAACGAGTAATGAAATGGTTGTTAATAAGTATTACATGGGCCAAGAAGACGCACGACGCGTAAGTAAAGACTTGGCTGATGGATCATCAGACTGGGAGAAACAGGGCATGATGAAAAAGAGGCCCAGAGTATTCGGCATTTCTAAGCCGGGGGTCCATTCAGTCGGGTCGATTTGTGATCCCTGTAAGACTGGCATAGCCTAGTTTGAGTTGAGCGACGGCAATTCTGAATATGATGATAGCATCGCTGAAATGGATTATCGCGAGTTAGTTGTTTAGCTAATAAGGAAAGGCTGTGTATGTATCGCTTCCTCAATTAGAGACGGTGTGCGAGAAATATTGCCAAGACGGACGCATCTCGTGCTGTAGCGCACTCGAACATCTCCGTAGTGGTCGTTGAGATGCACCAGCGATTTCCCCATTGTCGGCCATGTTTCCGCTTTGGGTCCTGTTTCTAGCGCTGAGCCTCCATTGCCGACCGAGAGCTGTTTGATAGTTCCGGGGCATCACAACAGCTAATAGAGCTTCAAAGAAATACCAAGGTATACTGTATTCAGTGGTAGAGTTTTGGAATATATGATTTAAAGACGGACCTATATCCCCTCGATTATAGATAGCATCATCATCATCTTTGAACTTGAGCTTCACTCTTCATCTTGTTCCTCAGTCCAGTCCAGCCCGAGACAGACAGGACTCTTCACCTATTAAACTAGCACTCCATTACTCTTTGCTTGCTTGTTCCAAGGGTCCTCTTCTCCGCATTTCTCAGCATCAATCAATCCTAATCATCCAATATCGCTTCTTTTTCTGACACCGACATTCGAATACCTACTCCTGAACTCATTCCTATCACCATCCCTCTAATAGGAAATAGCTGCCGCGATTTGTCTCGAACATTTAAAGCCGCTGGCCAGGGAATAATAATAAATCAACTGCCCTGCCCTGCCCTATCCAGTACATACTTGCGGTCTACACCCCTCACCCCCTCCCCTTGTCCCGGCCTCTCATTGCTTTTGTCTCTTCAATCCGCCTGCTGGCCTCGCCTTCTTATATCATTCTGCCGCGCGCGCCAAACAGAAGCAGAGAAAGCGATATAAACGACTCTTCATCTCCATCATCTCCATCTCTTCAGCTCAAAAAGACATCCTTCTGTCTCTATCTCGTCCTATCCCATTTCTTTGTTCCCCCCGCCTTCAGCTTCAAAGGACGCCCGTGCACTCCGTTTTCAGCTGCTGGGAAACTCTGTATCCAATCCAATCAACTGACCACCTTTTGGACCTTGGGGCAGCAGACAGGAACCCTTAACGTTAGCCTGATTAGTTTGTGAGGAAAGGAAACCCTTCAACCTTTTGTCCCCTTCTGCCCCGCGTGAGCATAAGCATCAGCATCAGCATCGCATCAGCATAGCATCAATCAGCAAACCAACAACAACACAACAGAACATACCAGACTATACCAGACAGCTGTCGCATCGCATCGCATTAATTACGAGACCCCACGCTTGCACCTCTTCTCTCTAGTACATCGTCATCGCCCCAGAAGGACCCAGGTACCTTTCACTTGTGAATGCGCTATCCTGTCTGATCTCTCTTGGCGCCGAGCCCGAGTTTCCCACGCCCAGACTATCCATTCTCGTCTCGTCTTTTCTTACTCGACTCGACTCGACTCTTTTCTCCTCCACCAAAACACAAACATACGTCAATCCTCAACATCCCCAAGTCCATATTCTTGAAAAACATCGTACCTAATTACTACCTTGACTTGTTTGCTCATCCGACCTCTTCAACAGCAAACCGTCCTGCCATGTCGCAATACCCAGGCTACAATTCTGGCCGTTTCGGTGGTCCGCCGCAACCCCAATACCACCAACAGCCTCAAGGCAATTATTACCCGTGCGACTCCCCTCTTTCTCAGCACTGTTTCAATCTGATTTGAACCTCCAATTTCAAATTCCCATCATCCAACTTTCCCCCGCATTTTCCGTCCCCCCATGCGAACCGACGATCACTCATGCCACTACCCGTCATAATCATGCGCAACGATGGAGCTTCCAGCTAACTCATTGTCTTTTACTTAAACAGACCGCAACCTAGTTACGGTGGCGGCTATCCGCAAGGCCAACCTTCTCCTCAACCGCCATACGGCTACCAACAGCACGCTCCTCCACAGCAGCAGCAGTTCTACCAGGGACAGCCTCCTCAGCAGCCTCAATATGGTCAATACCAGCAAGGACCTCCTCAGCCAAACTTCAATTCGCGTCCCGGTATGTTATGAGATTCCCGCGCTTGCCTTCTCGATCGACTCACTAACTAATTTTCAGGCGGCGGCGGTCCTCCCCCTCCTCCCCCTCCTACAGCCCCTCAACAGTTCGGTCATGGCGCTCCCAATAGCTACAACTTCAGATACTCAAACTGCACCGGCAGGAGAAAAGCCCTCCTAATCGGAATCAACTACTTCAACCAGCGCGGACAGCTGCGCGGCTGCATCAACGATGTTCGCAACATGACTGCATACCTCTCCGAACACTTTGGTTACAAGCGCGAGGATATGGTTATTCTTACGGACGACCAGCAGAACGCCATGAGCCAGCCTACCAAACAAAACATTCTCCGAGCCATGCACTGGCTAGTGAAAGATGCGCGACCTAACGATTCCTTGTTCTTCCACTACTCAGGTACGACTGATACCTTACGAGCTCGAAGCTCCCCCCCCACATACCCAGAGCTTTACTAACAGTTGCAGGTCACGGAGGACAAACCAAGGATCTCGACGGCGACGAAGACGACGGTTACGACGAGGTCATTTACCCTGTTGACTTCCGACAAAACGGCCACATCGTAGACGATGAAATGCATCGCATCATGGTTCGCCCTCTACAGGCTGGCGTTCGCCTGACTGCCATCTTTGATTCTTGTCACTCCGGAACCGCTCTCGATCTGCCCTACATTTACTCGACCCAAGGTATCCTCAAGGAGCCCAACCTGGCCAAGGAGGCCGGCCAAGGCTTGCTCAGCGTTATCTCTTCATACAGCCAAGGCGATCTCGGTGGTGTCGCTAGCAACATCTTCGGCTTCATCAAGAAGGCTGCCAACGGCGACGAGGCTCGTGAGCGTACCATGAGGACAAAGACCTCTCCTGCTGATGTTATTATGTGGTCCGGCAGTAAAGACGACCAGACTTCGTGGGTGCCCCTTCTTCCTCAATATTACCCTTCCTACCAGATAATACCGGCGTGATTCTCCTGGCTTTTTTTTGTTTTTTGTTTTGGTTTTGCATCTTGTTATGGGAACTGGTTTCTCAATTGGGCATGTTAGCTTGGCGCAAGGCGTTTTGGCATGAAAAATTTGATGTATCTAACTTGAATGATTATTCTTTCGAGCCTGCTCCAGATGCCAGATACAGTCTCCTAATGAGACCGTATTTGCGCACCTGGGGCCACGAGCTGCGTTCGGTCGATGGAGGTTTTGCTGTTTTTCTGTCATTATCAAAGCACGCCCGGAACAAATCGCTAACATAATTCATAGTGCTGATGCTACTATTGCCTCCCAAGCTACTGGCGCCATGTCTTGGGCCTTTGTCACTGCGCTCAAGAAGAGCCCCCAGCAAAGCTATGTCCAGCTGCTGAACAGCATTCGTGACGAGCTCGCAACGCGCTACAGCCAGAAGCCCCAGCTGTCATGTAGCCACCCTCTTGGTAAGTTTCACCGCTTTGAAGCCCTGCAGTCCAGCCATTGACCAAGTATTAGACACAAACCTTTTGTTCGTCATGTAAATATATATGCTCCATCCTCGTAATTTGCATGTGCCGAATCTACATAAAAGTCAACCAAGCCTGTATCAAAGAGTAGGAAACAATGGGATAACTGGGTTGGCTGGGCGAGCGTTGTTTGACGATAATGAGCGGACCACACATAGTATGACTGGATGTTACCATGATGGGAGGTTGTTTGCAAGGTTCGGGTGTTTGGTTAGTCATGCATGTCTTTAAGCGCGGCCTCAAAGTGCTCAAACGTCTTTCTTTTTACTTCTCATGAAGCGTGGGGGGAGAACATTTGAAGTTCAAATAAAAATGCTTATAATTCGATGCTTATAATGACCGTCATCTGCGTCATGCTAATGGGATGTGTGCTAATTTACCACTTGTTTCCCTCCTATTCATGTTCCCCAACTCCAAAGAAACACCGCCCTATGTGAAAATATGATCCAGGTATCGATAACAACCGCGTTGATAACCAAATTGACAAGTGGTAATAGACCAGCCAGACAGTTTCTACAGACGCTTTCATGTAAATGCTTTGTTCATTCTTCCAACTTTCACGAGTATCCAGACTCCGTACAAGCAGTCGAATCCCCTTAGGCTTCAGCCTTGACTACCTTGAGTTGTTTCGATCGCTTCACCTTGCGCTGTTCTTCAGTTGCGCTCACAATCTTGCGACGCACAACCTCTTGTTGAGCCCAGTTGTTAGCCGACAGGCGAACACGAGCAATGAAGCGTGCCATGACGAGGAACGTCTTGAGCGTAGGCTTAGTGGTGGATGAGTTGCTGGCTGTTGCGTGACTAGGTAGGGCGAGGGCTTTCTTGTTGCCAAGGAGGTTTGTGCGAATATTCTTGAGCTCTCGGATTTGAGCCTTGTTGCTATGCGATTGTTAGTATATGATTCCGATAAAAAGAACGCGGGAATAGGGACGTACCATGCATTGGCGACGTCAAGCTGCAGTTGGAGGAACTTCTTTGCATATGCGGCATCGGCCCTTAGGGAGGCTTCGCGCTTGAATCGAGCCTGCATCCACTCCATCTGCATCAACATGCCTCGTAACTCCTTCTTGTGACGCTCGTCGGCACTCTCAGCTGCGCGAATAACGGTTTCGAGAGCTTGATCAGCCCCCTCAATAGTTAGGTCAAGAGCCTTGCGATCTACTGCGCTTCGTCGGTCTGAAGTTCCGGCTCTAGCAGCGACTGCTGCGGCCTTGACACGCTCAAGATCCTTTTGTAACTTCTCGGCGCTCATGCGGAACGCTGCCCGCTCATTACGAGCTCGCTCAAGCTTACGTCGGAGAGAAGCTTCAGAGGCGGCAAGGCTGTCGATAAGTTCTTGTTGCTGTAGAACATCATGTTCAAGGTTCTCCATCTCGGCCTGGTTCTTTCTCAGCTGCCGGTCATGCTTGCTGGTGTTGGGCTGCAACGTCGCCAAGGTATTACGTTCGCGTTCCGCCTTGTCAAGCTGGTGCTTCATTCGGCGAAGCGCGCGTTCGTGCTGGGCTGCCGTCTCCTCGGCCTGTTGTCTAGCTTCCTCAAGAACCTCTTCAAGTACTATCTTTTGATCCTCGAGGTCATCCAGCTGGCGTTGGAAGTCTTGCGACACTTGCATAGCTTTGCGCTCGGCTTCTCTGTTCTTGAATTTGAGATCGTTGATTGACTTTTGCGCTGCGGAAAGTTGGCTTCGGAGTTCAGTGACCTCCGTCTTGCGACCCGAATCAGTGGCGGAAGACTTTGGAGACGCAATCAAACGAGAAACTTCAGTCTCGTGCACTTGGCGCTCAAGATCAGCAATCTGTCGCTTCAGACCTTTGACCACGTCGCGGTTTGAAGTCTCTTTTTGAAGGAATTCTAGCTCCTTTTGACGAGCTGCAGAGAGATCCTTACGGACTAAAGATAGCTCGCTGCTGCCTTCAAAGTTGTTTGGCAGTTGGCGGGTATTGTTGAGCTGAGCCTCGTAATCCTCGACACGACGCTCAAGCTCGCGAATGGTGCGACGAGCGGCAGCGAGATCATGATTGTCTGTCGACGATGATGTTCGTAGTTTGGTCTGTAATTGAAGAATCTCCTGACCTAGACGCTCCTCCTCCTCAGCGGCCTTCTCGATCTCGTCCTCGAGGTTCTTCTCAATCACATCTCGTTGCTCAATTAGAGCCTTGTTCTCATCCTTTAGGCGACGCACTTCATTGTCAAGTTTGAGCTTGGCCGTACGGAGGTCGAGTCTCTCCTGGTCAACGCGAAGAGTCTCATTGTCATGGAGCTTTGTCCGGCGAATCTCGCCGTCAAGTTCGTCACGCTCTGCTTTGACTTCGGCCAGAGAAGTCCTCACAGAATGCAGCTCGGCGTTGATTTTGGCTACCTGGTCTTGGAGAGATTGTTTCTCCTTGGACACCTTGTCTAGTTGAGAGTTTGCATCTGAAAGCTGCCACTTCATTCTTGTCATGGACTCCGTAGACTGTTTGGCCTCTTGTTCTGAAGTAGAGATGGCGGCTTGCGCTGTCTCGGCTCGTTGTCGCCATGTCTTGAGTTCTTCCTTCAGATCATCAAGCTCATGAGATGCCGCCCCATTGCCACGTTGTCGTAATCCTCGTAATTGCTCTTTGAGATCCTCGCATTCTCGTTTGGCAGCCTCGGCCTCATAACGTCCAGCGCTTTGCTCGTCATCGAGGGTTGTTTGCAGAACGTCTACTTCATCTTCTAGGGCAGCGACCTTTCGGGTTTGGGCCTGGTGCTCAATCTGTGTTTGTCGTAACTCGTCACGAACTGCAGAAAGTTCATTGCGCAAATTGGTAAGGAGTGTCTGACGGGTCTCTAGCGCGTCTTGAAGATCCTCGATTTGTCGGGTGAGAAGACCTTCCTCGCTCCTGTGTCGCTCAGTCTCGCTCTGAATGGCTATTTGCAGCTTCGATTCCGTGTCTGAGATATTTCCTTCCACCTCTTTGAGGCGATCTATGGTTCTTTGCAGACCCGCTGCTTTCTCCTCGGCGCGTTTGCGCTCTGACTCAAGATTTTGCTTTTCTGTTTCCCATTTTTCGCTGTCGTTATCATAAAGGTTGTCCTTCTCTCGAATTTCAGCCTGGAGATCTGAGATTTCGTCATTCAGGCGATCCATCTCGGCTTTGTACTGGCCACGGATGTCCTTCTCAATCCCAAGCGCATGTTCCCTTTCCTCTGCAAGGCCTTCCTCAAGTTCTTGGCACTCTCCCTCTAACTTCTCTATTTCGCTCTGCAGGGATTTGGATTCGGATAGTAGGCTATCATGTCGGGATTGAAGTATCCTCTTCTCGTCGGTACGGTCGTTGAGGTCGGTTTCAAGCTCCTCGATTCTAGTTGACAAAGAATCCCGCTCGCGATCGAACCTCTCTTGGCTCTTCCTGAGCTCTTTGACAGCGGATTGCAGAGAATTGTTTTCCTGGACCACCTTGTTGTGTTCCTTCTCCAGAGTCGCATACTCTTGGCCAGATTGATCGAGCTCCTCTTGCAAGCGCGCGACCTTTTCTTCGATTTGACGAGAGAGTCCCTTTGTGACAACGGACTTGTTGGCCATGTCATCCTGTAGTTCTTCAAGGTCATTCTCCGCTCGATCTTTTTCAGCCATAGCTTCCTCCATCTTGGATTTCGCATCTTCGACCTGTTCTTCCAGACGGCGAATATTGTGCTCGAGATCTTGGATTGTGTCCTTGGCATCGTCGAGCTCATCGTTGTGCTGAGCCTTCTCCTCCAGCGCCACCATTTTGCGCTGAGTATCCTTGGCCTTCTCTTCTGCTTCTGTAGCCTTGTCTCTCAGAGTCTCCATCTGATCCTTCAAATCTTCTAGTTCGTCTTCGCGTTCGGTAAGTTGTCGGTCTTTCTCCCGAATGTCTGCTTCGAGGTCTCCAATATCGTCTTGTAGTTTTTCGACCTGATCGTTGCTTCCTCTTTGTTGTTGTAATTGTCGCTGAAGATCTTCGATGTCCGCCTCGCGGTCCTCTAATAGGCGCTGCAACTTGTCCATCTCGGCTTGGTTACTCTGGTTGGCATACTTTCGTTTAGCCTTTTCCTGCACCTCGAGCATTTGCTGCCGATAGCTCTCTAGGTCCTTCTCAGCAGTTGTCAAGTGTTTCTTGTATTTGTGAAGTTCTCTTTGCATCGTGACTTTGTCAACCTTGAGTTCGGTATTCTCCTTCAAGGCGGCTTCGCTAAAGCCAGGCCCTGCTTTTCGGAGTGCTTCTTCAAGGAAATGAATCTTGAGCTTCAGTCCAAAGTTCTCCTTCTCAATCCTATCAATCACGTTTTCTTGTTCTCGCAGCGACAGCTGATTACCATCTTGTAGGGGTCCCTTATCGCCGCCTCTCCTCCGGGGAACCGTCAACGGGGTCGATGTGGCGCTACTTGTATCGACCTCAGGTATGGTGTTTTCCAGATAAGACTGGTTGCGCGATCCCATGTATATGGATGTGTCGCCACGAGGGACTGGTGTCAAGTCACCCTCATCGATCTTGTCCAGCGCAGGCGTATTTGGCACCGCCACGCCATTCTCTTTTCCGAAGCGTCGCACGCTATTTCTGGTCGCTGACTTGAGTAAGGGCGTGAATTCGGCACCTCCCACGCTGGGAGGAAGATTTCGTCGGTCGGCCAAGGGCCCTCTTTGGCGCGGGGTGCGAAGATTAATGCCATTGGAGCGGCCATTGCGAAGTTGTTGTAGCAAGTTGCCGTCCTTTGGAGGTGATTGGAATGATGCTTCTTGTGTAATGTCGCCAAAGTCGGGCTGTCCAAGGTAAGTTGCGTCGCCAACGTTTGTTCGCGGGGTGTCGAGCGCGCCGTTGCCAAAATCGGGCATGATGGCGGTATTGAAGGTTTAGATATGTCGTGGATATTAAACGCAATGCATGTTATGTGACAAAGAACAATAAAAAAAAGAACTTTGGCTGGGAACCCGTGAGCTCTTTTTGGATGTGAGCGCGAACGTAGGCGTGTTTGTTGTTAGTGATAAGTTGGGTATCGTTTGTGACAAAGAAAGTCGTGAAGTTACGTAGCGTTGAATGAATTGGAGCGAGCGCGCGCTATCTTACCGCTGTAAATTGGGCGAGGAAGACCCCATCCAGTCCTACCCGCCTAGCCCTCGCGCGTTTTTTGTTTACTTTAGTGCCGTTTTAGGCCTAGTATCAAAACAAATGTGAGCCAATTGCCGATGCCATCAACTCTTTAGAACTCTGTACTGGTAGCCAATGATAATCTGTCGTCATCTTATGACTCCATAGCGTTCACTATCATCATAACCCCGCTAATTCTTCACTCTACTGTACCCCAGACCCAAAGGTCAGTGATGGATGATAACATCGCGCTGCAGTAAGAGGCAAAGAGCCAAGTAATGACATATTTGAGGGTTGATCAGCAAAAGGACAGTTTAGGTTAAACCCGGAATTTGCGGCGAAAACCCGATCAGAAGACTCCTTCAACATTACTTACCTAGTCTACTTACTACCTGCGTGCCTGTGTGCAACAACATTGCAGCGCCTTCTTCTTATTCATCACCCAGCTAACAAAGACAATCTCCATTTCAACTTCATAAAATCACACCATAACACACCACGCCACACCACAATTCGCTTCTCTTAACCCCGGCAATCGATTAATTGCTTGCCCTGTCGTGTAGAGAGGCCCGCCATGTCCCTTTTACAGATACCAGACGAGATAATTCAACATTTGCTCTACTACATCCCTCCCGAAGATAACCTTTCCAGTTTTCAATTCCTCTCCCATCGCTTGAGGCACTTAGCCAATGGGTCGCTCCTTTGGAGATACCACTGCCAAAGCAGCTTCACTTTCTGGAATCCAGAGCACAACTTTTACCGTCGTCTAAAAGGCAGAGCTTCCAGTACACCCTGGAAGAAAATATTTCTCATCCGGAAGTCGCGCAATGCACAGGTTGAACGTCTCTTGGTCGAGATCCTAGAGACTAAGGTTGGTCGCCTAAAGCGATTTGAAAAAGTTTGCAAATTCGGCTATGACGCCAAAGATTTTCTCCTAGAGCAGTGCAATGCCGATGAAACCGCCGAGGATGTTTTGGCCAGAAGGTGAGCAATTGCCACAAACTTATATGAATCTAATGCTCACGAAAAAAAAAACCCTTAGGTACTACAGTAATTCCCTGTTGGACAGTATCCACAGATCTCTCGCCATTGAACAGTGGTACAACATTCAACAGGCGAGCAGGGACACCAGCCGGCAGCCAGCAAATCTCAGTCTCGAGCGAGCACTAGGTGCATTCGATTTGTTTGTCTTGCATGACCAGCCTGGGGATTTGGATGATGTAAGTGCTTCATACCCTTGTTCAGGGCACACCCCGGTTAACGATAGCATCAAGATTGGCCTTATTCTGGATAGGTTGGCTGCGGATTTCCGCGACACTCAGCCAAATATCGATGGCATGTCAACGCGGCAAAAGGCATTGGAGTTGAACGGCTGGCTTCGATGGAATAATCTCACAGGCTTGCAGCATCCTGAGCGCAGTTACCGCAACTTGCGAAATTGTCTCATTGGTCAGGCACTTCGTCACGAAGACCACGACTCGATCCCTATCATTTCGAGTGCTATCTTCTGTTGTGTCGCAGAACGACTGGGTTTACAAGCACAATGCTGTGCTTTTCCCACTCACGTTCACGCCATAGTTTTTGCCGAGAACGGAAAAACTTTGGATAGTGTGCCTGTCACCGAGGATGATGCGCCTCTTGAAAGGATGTATCTGGATCCATATGGTTCGAGTGAGGAGATACCTATGGCCGATCTACGATCTATGCTGGCTCATTTCGGCTGGCAGACAAGCACCGATGCGTTCCTGTCTCCAGTGAGTCCTGTTGCAATTGCTATGCGGACAGCACGCAACATCAGAGCTACCGCTTCCAGGGTGATCGAAGCACGAGAGCAAGCGGATCCTGACCTCACACGATTGATCACCGGCAACGATTCATCCAACATAGACGCTGCTCTCTATTCAGCGCTGTGGGCTTCGCTGCTTCTCACACCTGTCGACTCGTTCGAGTGGGACGAGGCCCTGGAACCGTTCCTAAATCGATTCGCCAAGAGCTGGCACGTAGATGCGTGGCTGGTTGAGAAGTACATCTTCCCTTTGTACGATCGATTTGGCCCCCTTCGTGAGAGAATCATGAGGAACAATCCCCGTCGATGGGACGACCCTCGGGAGGTGATAAACCTTGTGAACGAGTTTGATGAAGTCCCACCCCCAACTTTCCGTAGGAACAGTGTGCGGACGCAGCATGTGCTCTACAAGATTGGGCAGGTCTTTAAACACCGACGATACGGCTGGATCGGTGCTGTTAATGGTTGGACCGATCAGGGTACGCGGCGTTTACCCATGCCACATACTGTGGCCATTGACGAGACGCTGGACGATAACAGCGATACAGAACTGCCCAACCGGCTACGCCCACGTAACAAGACATTCTACACGTGTTTGTAAGTTGTTTTGTGGTCCTTGATTGATGCTCGAAAACTGATTGGGAGTTACAGACGCACAACAGGACCCGAACGGCATGTTGTCGCTGAAGACAATATCGTATTGATTGAAGATCCGAGAGAAATGCCAGATTCATTGTTCCGCCAAGCTGGAAAGTTCTTCAAGCGATTTGATGCTGAGACGTGCACATTCGTGTCCAACGTTACGGAACAATACCCCGACAACTAAAAGGGTTCATCTCTACACCTCTAGCGGTTTTCGCTGGCTGTTTCATTGGTATTTAAACGCAAGCCAGGTGTTTGGGTGGTCATTAGTCTTCGTGCTTGGCGCTTTGTAGGTTGGTTTTTGGTGGCCACGGTTCACGGGGGGACTGTATGCAATGGGACTGAGTACAATATGTTGCTACTACAGAATCTACTTTAATTGCTCCAAAGTTTTTAATCTTCCAAACGATGACCTGTACTCTACTCTATGTTCGTCGCAACATCAACTCGTCTTCGAAATGTATTAGGTTGCTTTTATAACTTCTTCCAAAACCCCCTTTTGAGCAAGTTTCGTCATCCACTTGTGCAGTGCAGGTCCGTAGTCTTTCTTACGCCCCTTGACTCGTTGCTCATCGTCCGATATGGCCGTCATCTCGGCGTGGAACTCGCCCATGGCTGCCTTGAGGTCTATGATAAGCTCTTGGTATAGCTCATAAGCGGCCTGAGTGTCAAAGCCGGGGCGCTTGAGCTTATATTGTATGGTGTTGGGGATTTGTGCATTGGTAACGTCTGATTTGGTAATGTTGAATTCGGATAGCTGAGACTCATCGTCAACGTCGAGAGGAAGTTTCTCGCCACGGATAAGCATTTCAAACTCGGGGAGGTTGGTGTTGGTGCATACGAATTGTAGAGATGCCGCGGCGCGGGCAATGGTTCGTGAGTATGCTGCTAGGGGGCTTTGGCAGAGTGCTAGAAGGTTGAACGAAAGCTGGCTTTCTTCATACTGTAGCATTCGGGCCTCAATTTGAGGCGCTGCGACCGATGTCCATTTGGATGAACTAGGCACTGGGTCTAGGTGAAATGATTAGCTAAGGACGGAGAAAGAGGCTACATTTCCAGATGCAGTGTGCTTACCCAGCCTGCAAGGCTTATACTGAAGCCCATCCAACTCCCACACATAGCCTCCTGCAGGCACATAGGCGATAAAATGAAAGCCATAGTCAGAGTCTGTTTTCTTCTTTCGCGGAGGTGCTCTTTTACCTCCTTTCGGTGCTGAACGTCTCTTGTTTGCACTGGACTTCGCCTCAGATGATTCGTTTTCAAGAAATAGGTCAGCGTTCAGATGATCCATTCGACGCGTGAAAGAGTTGTGTATGGTGCGGATGAATCTGTTTTCGCTGATTTGGTGTCCACGTAGGGCAGTGCTGAGGTCCTTTGTCGACTCTTTGAACGCTTGTAGTTTGTCACCAAGCTCGATCCCTTCAGCATTCATGACAATATTGAGCATAGCAACAGTAGCGCATGCATTGTTCGTAGTCTGCATGAAATCAGCATGTTTGGGCATGCCGAGTTGGGATAACATACCTGGTTTGCAAACCACACATCGCTTGCATCTTGTTCTTCATTCGTTTCCTCCATTCCAGGAAGATACTGAAAGAGGAAGATCAAGCCGTATACCGGCTGCCTAAAAAGACGTGAGCATGTGCCATGGCACAAAGTTACTTGTGGCAGTCTTACGGAAGGTGTGAAAGAGAGTCTTGGTCAATGGTGAATATTTCCTGCGCCTTCACATTCTGAACACCAAGGTCTCGAAGTATGATGGTGAAGAAAGCCGGTTCTGACTCAAGCTCTATCCAACCTTCCCACTCCTCGATATCCTCTTGAGATAGCGGGGCCAGAGCCTCATTCAAGAGTTCGTCTGAGTTGCTTTGCTGATTTACCTCATTCGCTGGCTCACAGGCCTTGCGCTTGGGATTTCGTCTCGGCTCGCTCATAGCGACTATGGCCTTGGTTTTCTGTGGAGGTTTAGAAGCTAGACGATTCGAACGACGCAGCGAAGGCGCGATGGGCGTATTCTCATCAGTCTGGATGCCGCCGTCAGCTTGTGTCCCTTGCTCCATAGTGTGTGGGATTAGTATTCAAGATATAGAGTAGGGCAGGCGAAGAAAAGATTATGGGGTGAAGTAAGCCAGTCACTGGAACAAAGAAGATGTTTTTGAAGGCAGGACAAGGTGAACAGATTAAATGATTGATTCTCTTGCGCACGGCAGTATAAAAATGGCAACATTTGTCATTTCCGCTGAACCGAGTCTGATTGCTGATATTGGTGGCCAAGGCAAACAGCTGCCCGAAAGGTTTTGGCAGATGGGCAGGTAGCTCGAGTTGAACCACTCACTCACTTTGTGTCACAGGTCGTGCCACTCCCAAAGTATTAGGTAGGTGGGCAATGCACTTGGATGAAGAATGAAGGGGCTTGAGATAATCTTACCCTGACCGTTATGGAACAAATAGCTCAAGGTATCATGATGGCTGCCTATCTGTATGCTATTTTCTTTGTATATAGCTTGCCTTAACAATAACGCCTGCGCGTGCGGTGATAGATAGCGCATTAGTTTATGGGTCTTTAGATTGAGTACGGGGGAGCATGGACACGAACTTAGTACCTATCAATTATCAAGATATAGAATATATGCTTGATAAAGATTCTTTAGTACGGAGCATGTAGAAAGCGAAGGTAGGTATTGATTGTATGCAGGAATATGGACGGATGGGTACTAATATATGAGATCAATGGAATTGAAGCTCCTGCCTTAGGTAACCCAATAACATGCGGTTTGTAGGATTATTAGCGCGAAATTGCAGCTATCAGCCAATGAGCAATCGTTCCATAGGAGCAGAGCTTGTGACATTTCTTTGATAGACTTTCTCTATTATTGACATAATTATCCAAGTCTTTCAAGTTAAGGGTTAGTACGCTTGATACTTCCATCATATCCCGTCATCTATCTAGATTAGTAGTTGTCGTTGCAAGCCACTGAAGCTTAGGCTGCAACTTCTCTGTATCCACTGTAGCTCCAGCTCCAACCCGCAGGGGCCAAGCGCGTCCAACTGGACCCAGACGTGACGCAGTTTCCTCAAGGAATTTCCATCCTCCGTGAAAAAGTACTAACAGGTAACAATTTACTTTGGCATCAAAACATAACACACTTCAACCCTTCAACCTCTCCCCACGCGCAACAACCTGTCGCTCGACCATTCATCGGCTGCGACTTGGTTTGCTTATCTATGATTTCTTTTTAAGCGCGTCTATGTCCTCGTAATGCGAATGCCATGAGCACATCGACTCCCCGCCTGCGGTCTGGGTTCCCAGCTACCCCAGCTGCCAATCGACGACATAACAATCAACAAACTCCCAGCTCAGCTGGCTCGCCATCATACGGAAAGGGCTCAACAACGAGGTCTCCTTCTTTGCCTCTCGCGCCCGAGAGTACTCGACCTCAGACCACTGTCAGCCAGCCTGTCATTCCTCTGACCGTTCTCGACGCTCCTCAGCAGCGTCTCTACACCTTCGGTGTCTACGTCTTGTTGTGGGCATGGAAGCTTTACGACTGGCTCCAGGTGGTTGAGGATGGCGATTCGTCTTGGTTCCTATTTCTTAAATGGATCTTCATCGATTTCGCATTCCTTTTTGGCGTGCCGGAATTGAGGATACCTTGGCTCGAGCTCTCCCAACCTGTTGTGACCACTATATTCTCCTTGCATCTGGTTCTCAACTACATGCTCATGTTCAACATTCCTGTAAGTTTACCAAATTCTCTCAACAGTTACCAGCAGGTGCTAATTGATATCAAGATCCCGTGGCAGTCATGGATTCTCGGCTTCGCCAAAGTTCTCTACGACCGCGAAATATCAATCTCCGAGCATAATGTCAAGGTATCGACTATTCTCAACAATCATTCCCTCATCATGGGAAAGCAGATCATCAATATCTTGCCTGAAGGCTCGGCAATTCTCAACCCAAAGGGGACCCCGTTCTGTTTGGCCGCAAAGCCAAAGCATGCCATAGATCTTCCCATCTATTTCAATGCCACGATTCCTGCCGAAATTGAATTGATCCGACTCGACTTCGAGACAAACAAGGAGGAAACGATAAAGATCTCGAACCGAGAGGTCAACAGGGTCGCCAAGCAAATCCGAGAGCACAACACTGATCAAACTACGTTCGGCTTTCAGTGGGACTATCCAGTTAAGAAGCCGGGTGTCTACCGCCTTGGAAAGGTTTTGGACGAGTACAAACTTGAAGTTCAGCGTGCTACCACAGACACATATGTCGTTCCTTGTCCTCAAGCAAGAATCCGAGCATCATCAGACTCTCAGCGATGTATTCAGGAACTCTCTAATCTTTCATTGGATGTGTATGGTACACCGCCCCTCAAAATTCAGTACAGTCGCACGATCAACGGCAAGGACCACAGTTTCCATTTCCAGAGTCTTCAACCTGATGGATTTTCCTCACCTCTCCTCGGTGCTTCCTCCAGTCTCGTTTCGGATGATCAGGACGATATTTCGTGGGCGCGAGCTCGAAAGGTCACAGTTGGTCTTAACGAGTCCATGACCTCTGCCGGCGAATGGGAGTACTCGATCGACGAAGTTTATGATGCCTTTGGCAACGTCGTCAAATATGCTGAATTGGAAGAGGACCCCAGCCAAGCTCGAGTTAAAGGCTTGAAATACGGCTTCAAGGTCAAGGAGCGCCCCAAGGCGAGCATGAATGGTTGTGACATGCGCAACCCTTTCAAGGTTGCCAAGGGCCGATCTGTCCGACTTCCTGTTGACTTCTCCCTGATAGGATCCAAAGACGACACTTCCCACGAGGTCACCTGGGAATTCTCTCCTATCAACTCCCTTACGAACAGCGGAGAGCATGGAGATGAGGTGTCGATCGGCGGTTACAACGCTAAGAATGCGATGGATAAGCCGTTTGTCTCAGAACCCGGCCTGTACACCCTCAAGACCATCTCCAGCGGGTCTTGCAAGGGTGAAGTTAAGGAGCCGTCATCATGCCTTCTTTTGAACCCATTGGAGCCCTCTCTTTCCGTTCGCTCAGAGGAGATCCCCGATAAATGCGCAGGCAACTCTATCGGCTTGAGAGTGGATTTGGACCTCGTTGGAACACCTCCCTTCGTAGTTCGATACGACATAGTCACTAGTGATGGGCATGTTGAGAAACAATCCCACCGCGTTCCTGGCCTGCGATCTCAGTTGGAGCTGGTACCGAAAATGGCAGGTCGTCACAAGTACATCTTCAAGTCCGTCGACGACGCTGTGTATGAGAACCAGCCTCTCACTGGCGACGACAAAGTTCTGGAGCAGGTTGTCAAGCCTGCTGCCTCGGCCAAGATTTCAAGCAGTAGCGGAGTTGTCAATGCTTGTCTCGACTCAGAAGTCGACCTTGATGTCATTCTCTACGGAGAGGCTCCCTTCAATTTAGAATGGGAGATTGTTCATGACGGCAAGCGCAAGTCGGAGCGAGTCACTGGCGTTCAAGAGAGCAGTTTCAGAATCAAGACCAACACACTCCGCAAGGGAGGAGAATACATCCTTGCCCTGAGCAGCGTTCAGGACAAGCGAGGATGTAAGACTTTCCTTCAGGATCAAGTCAAGATTGCTGTGCGACGCCAGCAGCCACGGGCCGCTTTTGGCTTTGTTGAACACAAGCAAAAGATCATGGCCGTTGAGGACACACACTTGCGCTTGCCTCTGCGCCTGGAAGGAGAACCTCCTTTTGAGATCACCTACAGAAACCTTGCTGGTAATGGCGAAGTGTTGACCAAGCGTGCAAACAACGCAAATGATAACCTCCTGGTCAAGAGCCAAGGCACCTATGAACTGGTTGAAGTACGAGACGTCCAGTGCCCTGGATCCGTTGTTCCTGCAGCAGCCCGGTTTGAAGTTGGCTGGTTCCCTAGGCCCGAAATCTCAGTTGTTGAATCCCCGAGTATTAAATCTGATGGCAACACATTCGTCAAGCAAGATATTTGCGAAGGAGACATCGATGGATTTGAAGTCAACCTCAAGGGTAAGTGTCTTCAACCCAAAGATCTATCTATGTTCACTGCTAACTCTTCACAGGATCGCCTCCTTACCATGTGCAATACGATGTTACGCACAAGCCTGTCAAGGGCTCCAAGGCTTTTACTCGCAAAGACTTCGATGCGCCTCTTGCAAAGGCAGCCATTTCCATGGATACCACCAAGGCCGGCGATTATACCTACAAGTTCTCTGCTCTTGCCGATAACCTATACAACAGCGACAAGAACTTTCACCCTCTCACTCTCACGCAGCGCGTGAACGCTAAGCCTTCGGCTGGGTTTACGAAACCCGGCCAGTCGTTCAAGTACTGCATGGAGGAGCAGGAACATGAAGACAGAATCCCAATTAAGCTCACCGGGGAAGCTCCTTTCTACGTCGAAGTCGAGATCAAGCATCAAGCTGGGTCCCCTGCCGAGACTTACAGAATTCCCTCCATCGACTCCAACTCGTACGGCATCCGAATTCCTCGTCAGCACCTCCGACTCGGCGCACAGCAGGTTCGTATTCGTACCGTCAGAGACGCCAGAGGCTGCCAGCGCAAGTATGAGCATGGGGGACCGTCGGTGCAAATCCACTTGTACGAGGCGCCTTCTATCTACCCTCTCGAGTCTCGACGCGACTACTGTGTCGGTGAGCGTATTGCATACACTTTATCTGGCACACCTCCATTTGACATTTCCTACGACTTCAACGGCCGGTGGAATGCCAAGTCGCAAACAACCAGCTTCCGCCGTATTGCAGAGAAGCCTGGTGATTTTACTATCACCAGCATCTCGGACAAGGCCAGCGAATGTCGCGCCGCTGTCAACATCCCCAAGACAATCCACCCGCTGCCAAGTGTCCAAATCAGTCGTGGTAAGCAGTCCCGTGTCGACATTCACGAGGGCAATGAAGTGGATATCTTCTTCGAGTTCTGGGGCACACCACCTTTCGAGTTCACCTACACACGCAGCTCCAATGCCAAGAAGGGGCAGCGCAGTATCGTTCTCGAGACGAGACATGATGTCTCTTATGAGCACAGCAAGGTGGTCAAGGCAAGCCAGGAGGGTACATATGAGGTTGTCGCGATCAAAGATAAGTTCTGTTCATTCTCGACACAGCAGGTTGAGAAGAAGCAAAGAAGATAGAGCAAGATAAAAAAGGATGATGAAATAAGGGATCGAGATAGTTTGAACATTTTACATGGTTTTGGTTGTTTGATAGGTAATGAATGGATGGATTGTACTACCACAGATGGGGACGAATAACAAACAATGAGAAGGGACACTGAGTTGTATATATGCATCTATACCATTGGCACGGCGTTTAGTAGGGTCAGTCAGACTAAGGTTGAATACTTATGTACCGAGTTTATTATGTCCAAGCGTTAAAGTGAGTTGGCTCCAGTCGCACCCTGAGGACAATCCATGAAAGCCTGCCTGTATGGATGGTGGAGAACAGCCGTATGTGGATAGCTATGTAGCTCAGCAACATCTCCCTGATAGAGATGAAAGAGGCGAGTTCATTCTGAGTGAGGCTGTGTGAGGGCTTACATGGTAAGCATTAGTTTGATATGAACAAACAGGGAACACGCTCACAACAATACCTCGTCGCCTCGCTTTCTTTCCAAATGCTCAATGAGTCACAACTATCTATGAGGAATATGAGAGAAACAACTATCTACAACACGGTGTCGATTATTATCACAACAGGCGGACAAGGTAAGTTTCATTAGCCGCCAGTTGCAATTTACCCAGAACTTTCATTTCAGAACAAGCCAATGGGTAATTGTTCTAGATTCTCCCTTGCATGGCTCTTAATTCAAAATACCGCCCCGAATCCTGACGGCTGCTCATTTGGCTAAAGTGTCTGTTGAGCTATGCAAAGTAGGGAAGGCTTCAACTATCATTAAAGCTCTCGAACGAGAATGACATTGGCACCGACGTCATGCCTCATGCCATGGATGGAAGATACTGGCCCTTGATCCTGGATAGTGTCTTGTCTCGACCTTTTAGTTCTGCGGCAGCACAGTCGAGACTCTTCGAAATCGGTACTTGGTTCAGGTTTGAGAGGGTCTGAGAGACAGGGTATAGTGGCCGAGTGTTGTAGGACGGCTGCACTCTTCCGCTCTCTTATTAATCACCATGACGAGAGTAATTCTCTGTGTTTGTTGTCAATCAAAGTCTACGAAACATAAGCTTGAAGTGATTGGCAACTACTCTACACTTTGATTGCCAGTTTCAAAACATCTAGAATCATTAGATAGGAAGTATATAATCGAGAAAAACAAAAGAAAATACAAGCATCGCAATAGGCCTTGTACAACGCAAACCACGGCTTCATGCCGCACGCACTGCCTCCACAAACAACGGTCCAGGCCAGGGCTACGGCCAACAGCAGAGCGATATGACACCCTTTTCTGTAGTGTAACAGCGGACGGATACTACACTACGGGAGCTTCTCACAAAAAGGCCCTTCTCGATGAAGCCTCTCGCCGAAATCTGTGTGTTCAAACCCCACCACTCGAAACGGTCCAGAACTCAATCGATCTGCACTTCCTTGTGCCACACCTGCACAACCTTGCAAACGTTATTGGGAATGTGCTGGGTATATATCTGCCTACCATCTCTTCCCTGCTTGACGTGATTCTGATCTTTTGTCCTGAAATTGCTGACTATTTGTTGGTAGCCATCGGGTCGAAAATCAAATCCACAGCTTTATTGTAACCTATCCATCATCACTATATGCGCTGGGATAACGCAACCATACAAGAGCAAGCACATGGACAACGAGAATAACTGAAGCTCAACATCGGTCAAAAGCAACGGGCTCAGTCCAACTCTTCACCATGGATGGCACGCAGCAATCTGTCAACATGGTCAACCTCGATATAACCATTGGCAACAATGAAACATATCAACAACCGAGCATTTTGCAATCTTGCTCAAGGGATCTTTGTGTCTCGCCAAAAAGAGAGTAATATTATCGTAGGTATCAAATCTTGTTGTTCATCAGGCGCACAGTATACTCCGATTCAAAACCAGATGCGTGCCCTCTGTGTCCGCAACTAAGTAACAGTAACAGTCCTCACTGACCAGCCAGCCTTCTGTGTCCTGCCAGATGCCTTTACTCGTTAAAAAGGGGTCCGATTCCGACGTCTCCCCAGTCATAAATGCGAAATACCCAACATGAAATCTCTCTCCCAGCCAATTATTCACACAAGGTTACCAAGGCCACCCCAGTGTCAAGAAGCTCCCACGTTGTTTCGCCCCAAACGCCGTACTCCTCACGATATAGCCACGTGCATACACCAGACAAAAATCCCAAGGACGCAATCCCTCATTCGGAAACTTAGACATAGGTGCGCTGTCGCTTTTCGGGAGGACTTTGGCCGTCCATACGTCCCTGGTTATTTTGTGAGATGCTGCCGGGAAAACTGGCTCTGCTGGCACTCGTGGGTGTTAAACCGTATTGGTTCGCGCCATTAACCATGCCATACCCTTGGTCCATTCCTGTGGTGAGGGGAGACTGCTGTGGCATCTGTCCTGGGGACCAAGTCGCGCCTGTCGCCGGAGGTGTAGGCGTTGTCTCGAACTTGAACGCTGTACCTCCTGGTGTGTTCAAGTTACTGGGAGGGTTCATGTAACCTGCACCACCAACCACGTATCCCGAACCAGATTCTTGCTGGGTTGAAGGATCGTAGCCTTTAAGGAGGTAGCTCAAGTGATTTTCGACAATCTTCTGCATTCCGCTCTTGGTAAATGGCTTAGCCAAGACCCCGTTCATACCTGATGATGCACGATTAGTTCCCGTTCAAAGTCGAATTGTTCATTATGGTGCTTACCATGCTCAAAATAACAGTGGACCTCATCGGATCGGATATTCGACGTCATAGCGACAATAGGGATAGCAGGACAGTCCTGTCGGATGTACATGGTGGTCGAGACACCATCTAGCTTGGGCATGATGATGTCCATGAAGATCATATCGAAATGATCACGGGCCACGCCTGTGATGCGGCTGTATGCATCCGCGCCATTTTGCTATATCAAACGTCAGTCTGGTCGAACTCGAAATTCCGTTTCCAAGGATTCACATACAGCATGCTCGACTTCACACCCCATCGACTTGAGAAACTTAATACCGATCTTAGCGCAGGTTGGGTCGTCCTCAACAAGGAAGATTCTGGGTTTCCGGGATGCCCATGTGAGAGCTGAATTGGCCGACGAATTGGAGTTCCCGTGGGTCTGAATATTGATGGGTTGAGGGGCAGCCACTTCCTGCATGGCGTTGGCGCTCGAATCGTTAGGCATCGCGTAAGGAATCTTGTGGATGTGATCCGAGTGGAAAGGATCGATTCCGACGGTCTGACCCACCGGGTATACGGGATAACGGTTGATGTCGTTCATTGGATCATGCATCATGGGCATCGAGGCTTGCGGAATGACCACTGCAGAATCGGCCGGAGACCCGTACACACCTTGAAGACGTTCCAACTCCCGGTCGGCAATCTGATCAGGTGTCACACTGGACAGAAGCTCGCGAGCCCGTCTCAATTCAGGTGCCGAGTCATCGCTGCCATCTAGAGGAGATGTACCGACGTTGAGATGCATCGTCTGTTGGTGACGGTTGGTGGAGGGTGATAAGAAGTTGAGCATCTCGTGCTGGGATTGTTTCTGCGCATTCAGCATTTTTTGCAATGTCAGAACTTCGTTAACAAGGAGACGGTTTGTCTGAGAGACCTCAGTAAACAATTCCTGGAGCTGTTGCACTTGCTGCTGCGTGGCGGTGAGCTGTTCAGTCATGACACTAATATGGTGACTGGTTGTGAAATCCTCTGTGGCCTGCGTTCTTCTAGGAGCAGGTGCTTTTCGACGAATGTTATCAAGATCATCCTTGCTACCGACTCTGAAGTTGGGATGCTTGAATTCGAGAGTCTGTGTTTAGGTTTTAGCATGTGACGAACATCGAAAGGTTACATGGAGCATACATTGGCGCCGTTGGCTGCAGAGCCACTGTCGTTTGTTTGTCGGACTTTATGAAAATCATACTTGTTCAGTTGTCGGACGAAACTGGCCATGTTGCTGTGCTTAAAGTGCTTAGGAAGGATGGAGCGCGTGAATTTTTCATTCTGTGCTTGTAAGCATTTGTTCATCGCCGTGGTATCAGATCGATCCCTACCTCAACAACGACGAAGGTATCGCCATCTTTGCCCCATCTAGCGACATCTTGGTGCGCTGGATCCTCGAGCATTCTTGAATTTTGTTAGCATTATTGCATATATAAAAATCGCTAAGAGTAACAAACCGGTAAAGTTTGCGAACCTATCAGAAGTGTTAGATGTGATGTAATAAACCGTTACTGGCTGTAAACTTACAAATTCGCTGGCATTGCTGCCACCAACCCCAGGGGTCGATGTTCCATCTCCGGCAGACATTTCAAGAGCGTATTCGAGCTTTCAACGATTGTGCGTGGTTGTTTCGTGATGATGTTATTGTTGATGATGTGTTGGCAATAAAGCGTTCGGTCAGAAGTCGTTGGAGCGGATAACCGATAGAAGAGGCGTTTAACCGGGCCGAGTCGCCGTTGATCGCTGTCGACTCCCAAGGTAAAAACAATCCAAGAGACCTCTAAGGGTGTTGTTCTAATATGTTGAAGCCACCGAAGATCGAACTTGATGCGCCGAGGCCAAGTAGTAATGATATAAGGGCTAGGCCAGGAGTACGACTGGAGACTCAAGGAGCGGACGCGTTGATGATGTAAAGTTGAAGCGCAAATAGGTCCAGGGGCTGCAAAGCTTTACAAGCCGCGGGTACGGAGGTCGGATAGGATGCCCGTCGCAAGGAGGCAGAGGACGGTAATGCGATGGATGAGGGCCGTCGCAATTGCAAGACCAAAAAGGGCGGGAAATGGTGGGAATGGAGAACGGGAAACGGGGACCCGGCCTGAGTTGTATCTCAAGACAAAGTTGGGAGGCCGTGTGAGCGGGAGTGGGCACAAGCAGGCAGGGAACGGAATAGTCTGAGCCTGCTTTTTGTTTCTGAACTGAACTGGGCGTGGCTTGGCTTTGGCGGGGGGTAGTTGTGACTTGTCGAATTGCCCAGCAATGTGGATGTCAATCAGGTACTGAGTACCGCTAGCTCTTAACACGCTCTCTTCCGGGAGCAGATGGCACTTCCCACTTCGGCTGGGGGCAAGGGGCCTGTGCTGATGCTGTTGCTGGCGCTGGCTTATTGTTATGATACTTACGGATACTGTCGCTGCTGCCACGAACAAGGTGAAGGCGCATGCAGCAGCAAAGAAGAAAAGCTTGAGAGCGCGGAGTGGGTATTTCCAGCCAAGGTTGGCTTAGCCTCAACCAAGATCGCGGTGGGAATGGAGCGCTATTGCGCGAACAAGTCTGGCGGCCGTCCTTGTGGGGTGTCCCCTTGTTACCACCATGGCTTTTTGGTCCTTCTTGCGCCGACCACGACCCTTGGTTGGCTGCCCGGTTGCACTGGAGATCGTCCCTACGTCGACTGTGTGGAGGTGATCATGGTGCACCGTGACCACAATGCGATCTAAGCTCTGCTTGGAAAATCTTAAGCTGGTGAAGAACGAGAACCATTCAGCTGTTGAGATATCTCCTCTGTTGTCCTCGCGTACCATGTTGAGCATTCTTTTCCTGTTTCTCGCGCCATGCATGGATGGCATCTATCCGTGGTAAACGAACCACGGATAAAAACACCATGCATGACGAGCTCCCCAGAAAAGAATGAAAAAGATAACAAAGCCTGCCAGGGTCTTTCTACCCTAATCAGCTTCTGCTCTCTTACGGACGTGGGAATTTCAACGAGAGAATTGTTGCATCCTTTCCATGGCTTGTATCCATCTCTAAAGCCATACCATGTTGAACCATGTACAGAGTAGGGAGAAAGCCAACGCAAGTTGAAGTGGAGTAACAAACATGGTTCTCTGCTTCACATAGCAATCGCACTCGAGCTAGTTTCGTGTCTAGAGTGTCAGAACCTTTTTGTCAGTAAGCGTCAGCTTCTTATCTAGGTGGCCATAATAAGCCATCCAGCTCAGGAAACAGATAACAGGAAACAGATAAAGAAGCCGTAGGTTGCTCCTTCTGAGCAATAGATCTGAATGCCAAGTCATCGTGGTTCCAGCACGTTATGGAATGCTTGGGATTGCTATTCCTTAATCGATGAGGAATACATGTCGCAGTTCATGACTCGGGCTGAAACCCCCGGCAAACTGGGACTTCAACCATCCCCCCGAATACAGAGTACAAGAATGTAGACTAGTTCTTGTATGCTCATATATCGATGCGAGGTGCTTTGATATTTCAGTTTCAACAGCTTGAGCCAGATGTCTGAGCTAGCAAATCCATTATCCTGCCAATTGCTGCACGCGCTTCGGTTATTGTCGAACCAGAGTCGTCTCCATTCAAATCTCGCCAGGAATGGACAGTTATTCGCGTGTGCCATGATGCGGATCTAGCCGCACAAGATCAGCGTGGCTGAGTTAAGAGAAAGCAATGTTGGGAATAGTATCCGCACATTGCAAGACTAGCCAAATATGTTAGTTGGTAAGTAGTCAAATACCTAGAATATATGCTCTGCAATAGTACTCGGTATCCGTACACTAGGTAGGATCAGAAGTGGGAGTGGAAGAATTTGGTCTAAAAGTAGTAACCCACAGAGAGGCCTGACAAGGGTGCGACTGCTCGTATTTTAGCCTGTTCGAAATTTCGCTTTTGGTGCCGTTGTTAGATGCTGAGTGCTGAGCTGTCCTAGGTATACAGTGCAGCTCAACAATGGTTGGCCTAGTGATGGCCGATCTGAGACTGTTGAAGTTGCAGTGCGCCCGCGCGTTGAAAACGACGATTTCAAAGGCTTCAGAAGACCCTCAACGATTGTGACGGTTGTGTTTGAGCAGAAGGTTCAAACGTGGATAATGAAATAAAGACAAGCGAGAGAGGTCTTCGCGGTCGAGACCGTGGCCGTTGTGAGGAACGAGGGCGAGAACGAAGCGGGTAACTACAGTGCAACTGCAGGAACGGATAAAAACACACTGTGCACGAGCCGCAGATGGAAACAGCAACCTGGGTGCTACCTAATACGGTAGTAGCCTAGGTAAATTAGGGTAGGCGAGTCCAGGACAACAGCCAGGGCCACCCACCTTAATCACCGACCAATTTATCACACGGCTGAGAATTCCTTAAGAGTACAGGTAGTCCAGCGAAGGGCGTACTAGGCTACATGCTGTATTCCAAGTAAGTACCATCTGGTAAGTAGGAGAATTCTCCTCTGAGATATGTGAAGAGGTAGGTATGTGCGTGCAAACCGCACATAGATTGCGGGGTTTACAGGGGAGGAGGACCCTGAATTCCTTGGAGGTCAATGGCTGTTCGGGAAGATTACTCGAGCTTCCGTATGGAGCTCGGTATGCGGGTAGGCGTAGGCAGAGCATCGTACCAACCATTAGGTGGGTATCTAATAGCAAAGCACTGGTTGAACTCGGCTATTTGTTTGGCACATATTAGGTTCCTGTTGATGCTAGGTACCTAGGTACCTATCTAATAAATCCCTAGTGTGATTCGGTGACACTCACATCGATAGTCGCAATACTAGAGGCACTCTGACCAGGCAGGACAAATAATAATTGCATGAGAGTCTGCACACTGGACTGGCTTGACTGGGTCAACGCAAACAGCTCAAGAGACATCTGCACCATATTCTACGACCAAGACACACACTTCCAACACATTCAGAGACACCGCTATACTTGTTGCAAGATGATTTATCCGCAACTATCGCCGGCCGGCATTTCTGTCTCAAAGTGCTACCGGATTCCAAGTTTTGATATCATTTTGTCTCGGGCAATTCCATCAATCAACGCCAGGGACCCTGGGTCAACTGCCCAACAAGGGCGATTGACATATTCTGGTATCACTTAAAACAATTCCAGGTCTTCAGACAGGAATCATCTCTTATTATGTCTAAGAGACATAACAGAGCCAGAGAAGAAGCAAAAATATGATCCGAACCTCATCGGGCCCCTCAACAGTCCTAGATGACCACCTCTCGTTAGCCCCCAATCGGGCTCTGCCGCCTCCCGGAACCGAAACAACACTGGTTTTTCATTTTCGGAAAGTCTTGCTTGTCCCTGAACAGGTGCATGCTGTCTACTCTGTAATAGACATGCCATGAGGCTCATACAATGGAACTAAGCTTTGACCAGCAACTAGCTTCGTTGGAGGACGCCACGTCAGGCCAGTTTTTCGTTGTCAGCTGTGTGTAAAAAGCTGACACCACTTTAACTAACCCAATGATTTGAATATGCTGACGAACATGCGGCATTCTACAAGCCTCAAAGTATCAGATCATGGGAACAAAAGTATTGAGCCAGTTTATACTTCACAGACTTTTTCTCTGACCATTCCTCCGTTACACTCTGTACTTCATAGCCAAGGTCTGAAACTTTCTGGTCAAACAATCAAGCAGCATACGGACATACAGGTGATAAGGCTTCGACTTATATCGGCCCAAATTAACCACTAGCCTCTATGTAAAAAAGTTCGTCTCGTGTCGAGAACGCGAGTACAACGTGACAATGTTATAGTTTTATAATAGCCGACAACGAAGTAGCTGGAATGCTTACTGAACTCTATCGACACTCATCGTCCAAAACAAAACAATTAAACTTCCTGAATAAGCATCGTTGAAAAGCGGCGGGCCGTGGGGGCAACAAGACGAGATCTGTATGACTCAGCAAACCGTTCCGCTCCGCTCACCAAGGTGAAGGTCACACACCGAGGTGAGGCGGCATGTCGATTGAGTCACTGGAAATTTGACTAGCCCCACGTTCTATTCTGCATGCGCTTCGACTCAACTTCATAACTTTCGCTCAAGCAAATCAGACGCAACACTCCCGACACCGGCAAGATGTCGCACAAGGGAAACAGCGGCAAGGGCAAAAAGTCCACAAAGTCAGGAGGCGAGAGCAAGAGCGAGGATGTTCTTCAGGCGGTTGTAGGTGACATGGCGGGGTATCATACCGATCAAGAGCAGCGCAAGCTCACAGTTTATCTCCCAGGTCATCGCCGACTCTTTTCAAGACAGATACAGGCCTTTTACGACTGAGAAGCCAAGAGTAATAATTTGCTCCAAACTCCGGTGTGGTGCATGTGCTCGTTCGTACTAATGAGACTATTCGCAGTGTCTTCTCCCACTCGCAAACGTCCCTCTTATCGAGTACACCCTTGAATTTCTGGCAATGAATGGCGTCAACGAAGTCTATATTTACTGCGGCGCCCATACCGATCAAGTCGAAGATTACATCAGCCGCTCTCGATGGTCATCAGCTGCGCGCACATCTCCCTTCTCACACCTTCAATTCGTTCGAGTGGCCGATGCACGCTCAGCCGGTGATGTCCTTCGTGACATGGACAAGCGATCACTTGTCGATGGCGACTTCATCCTCGTAAACGGTGACCTGGTATCCAACATCATGCTCGACAATGCCCTGGCGGCGCATCGAAAGCGCAGAGAAGACAGTGCGGCCAACATTATGACGATGGTGTTGCGCAGTGGTGGGGAGGGCGATCACCGAACAAAGACAAACGGAATTACTCCTATCTTCGTTGTCGATACCAAGACTCAGCGATGTCTTCACTACGACGAGATGGACCCCTTGGCAAGCGACCGATACATGTCATTGGACCCGGCTGTTGTGGACGAACTATCAACCGAGTTCGAAATCCGATCCGACCTCATCGATGCCGAGATCGACATTTGCACACCAGAGGTCCTTGCGCTTTGGTCAGAGAGTTTCGACTACGAGCTTCCCCGAAAGAACTTCCTACACGGTGTGCTCAAGGACTGGGAGCTAAACGGCAAGATGATTTACACTGAAATCTGCGAGGAGGGCTACGCGGCACGAGCAAGTAACCTTCAACAGTATGATGCTGTCAGCCGTGATGTTCTTGACCGATGGACATATCCTTTCATCCCAGAGTGCAACATTGTGCCCAAGCAATCGTACCAACGACACATCCATGGTGTCGTAGCCGAACAGGGTGCCTTCTACGCAAACGATGCCAAACTTTCAAATTCTATTATCGGGCGCGACAGCAACATTGGTTCAGGAAGCACCATCTCTAACAGTATTATCGGTAGAGACTGCAAGATTGGCGCCAACGTGGTTTTGGTGAATTCTTACGTTTGGGACGATGCCACAATTGAAGATGGAGCAAAGATACACCAGTCTATAGTTGCAGACTCGGCCGTTATCGGCAAGAATGCCACTATACCTGCGGGCAGTCTGATTTCCTTTGGTGTCAACGTCAGCGAGGGCGTTACACTACCCAAGGACACCGCGGTCTCTTGTGTCGACGTTGGTGGCAACCCCGTCACGCCAGACACCAAGCTGTTTGGAGCCAGCACCAATGCCGCCAAGTTCACAGACCCTGAGGATGAGGACCTCGATGAGAGAGATCCATCTCAGCTGCAGAAGAGTCTGATCTACAACTTGGCTCAGTTTAACATCTCTACCTCGTCAGTGTCGACGTTATCTTCCGAAATATCGGAAGATGACATGGATGAGAACTCGCTGCACATTATGGCCGGCGATCCCTCCCGTCGTACCTCCTTCGCCTCTGACGACGCTGGCGACAAACTTTCTTTCCACAACGAGGCTGTCCACGGTCTTGTTGACGCGCTTCGCGCCCAGTCCGGCGATTTCGACTCGGCCAAGCTCGAGTTTATGGGTCTCCGTCTTTCCAACGACGCTTCTGATGCCATGATGCGCCGCGCCGTGGCTAGTGCCTTCGCTCATCGCGCAGTAGAGCTCATGACCCCTGAGTATGGCAGCCTCGAACCCAGCAAGGCCGCAGATCGTGCCCTCAACTCTCGTCCAGGCGCAACCAAGTTCATTAATGAAGTGGGCATCGGTCTGGAGGACGACAACGAAGCTGCGCAGGTCGAGTTCATCATCGCTCTTCAAAAGGCCCTCACACGCTCTCAAGGACCAGAACAATCCCGCGTGGGCATTCTTCTCGCAGCAATGCTGCAGCAGCTCTACTCACTGGATATCCTTGAGGAGGAAGGTATTCTGGGCTGGTGGGAGAACGATCGGGCCGTTGAGGGAGAGAGCATGACACTGCTGAAGGAGAAGTGCAGAATGCTGGTTGACTGGTTGGAGAATGCCGAGGAGGAAGACGACAGTGATGACGAATAGACGGTTGGTTTTTATTTTCTATCTCTAAAGATAGTGGAGTTTAAAAGAATTCAAGTAACACGATTCAAACCGATCGGGATGGAAATCGAGACTCTAACCACCCAGTTTAACGTGACTTAGCATGCTATAAGTGAGACACATGAGTATTTGTTTTGATACCCATCCATATGTATCATGATATAAGTTATTATTGACACTAGAGCCCCAGTATAGTCTCCTCGGTCGTATCACATATAGGGGCTGCCAAAGCACATTCACATTCTTCTTTTCCCCTTATACTGAAAGTATTCTTGCGTTCTTCGGCCGGTCATGTATTGACTCGTGCTCGCATTCACGGCCACTCTGCAATAATTTTGACAACCTGAACCACCAAGCCAGTATGCCCCAGGATAGGACCTAAGGAGTCTCATATGGCTGTAACGGGCCGAGTTTGCTGACTGAACCTCGCATAATCCGTATAGGACTCGGGTCGTCATCAACGAGTAGCAATATCATCGCCCGAGTGTGTCTCCAGGCTTGTGGTCAAGTTCCCCGAGTCCACGAAAGCTGTTGAGGCAAGGGTTAACCGTTCAGCTGAGTCCAAGCGTTGCCACTCAGGCCACGGAATACTACCACGATGGTTGACCATACTGTAACAAGAATAGAAAGGGTTGCAATAACATCATGATGTTGGTTGCGATTAAGCTGTCGTGATATAATGTTACCCTGGACTTAGTGATTCTCATATCAGTGACCGGTCCAGGATTCCGCTGACCGCATGCCAAGTCCGATAAGCAATATGGTCATTGCGTGTAAGGGGTCCCATCGACGTCGCTCTGCAGTAGGCGATATTTTTGGAAGCTCAGGGGCGTTCGGATATGATCCCTGTATGGGTTCAATATTACCATAGGCTTGTCTTAACAACTACCCTACACTGAAGCGACTTGAACTGAGAATTGGCTAAACAATGGATATTCAAGACGTTGAGTGAAGTCGCCTGGCCTATAGTGATTTGCAAATTCAGGGGAAACGTTGCATCGCTGGGTTTGTTCAGGTAAAGCTTGGATAGTTCGGTTTATTAAACGATTGGTCTAACAATCGACTACTGTGATAGAGTTGTTGAGATGAGCCTCAATTCGCATCATCTCGCATTATCATTTACCATATCTCTTTATTGCATTATCATGTTGGACAATGTAGTATTTCTTCAGTATATACAAGCTAAAGTTCTTCCTATGAGCCAAGTATACATTGCGAGGACTGTTTGTCACCTTGATATCTTGCTGCAGTAGGTTCTCCGAGCTGTTGGATTTCTCTACATCACCAATGATGAACAGGCATCCTTGCCACTCAAGCTTAAGAACTTAACTTATCCATCGGGCCCTATTGGAAGTGGCCCGAGATATCGTCCACGCGTTCACCGTGATGCGTTGTAATTATCCAAGCCAATGATTCACTTGGGTCATGATGTTCGTTGCTGCCAAAAATTGTTACTCGCGTCACTCATCATCATCACAGATGACATGGATGAACGAGTTAGTTCCTGTACATACGTGAATCATTTCCAACAGAAGGAATTGAACGGAGATCATCGTATGATGACGATAAATTGGCATTTGTGTTAACGTCGGTCTGCATTGCTGCAACCAACCATGACCACAATGTCAATCGCGACCCTGAAAATTCAATTCCATGTGTACATCCACCGAGATCGTCGCTGCGGACATGAAAATAGCATATCCAAAAATAGTGATCCAAATCTGGGATGCTGTGTTTTTTTGCCATCTTCGCCTATCACCACCACCAACGTGCCATCAGCCCGTCGGCGCTGAGACTGTACAAGCAATGATCATCCCGCTTCACCACCCGACTTACACAGTCGCAACTAGGGAGACCAATCCAGGCACAGAAAACGTAGAGAGGGGCAGACCTCCCCCAAAAGCGTTTTTGGATGACAGATGCACATGGGTGGACGTGCGATGATGTAGTGATCAACCTGATTGTGTCCGCCTTTGGTTTGGCAGTTCCCAACCAAACTTCAAGCCCTGCAGCACCGAATGCTTCTAGAAGGGGACCCTGATTCATGATACTGGAAAAACTCGAGTTTCTCTCTCTCCTAATCTGAATTTGGAATCCATAAACAAACCGCTCCTTTGTAACGTATGCTGGTAGGGGCAGATCCGAGGAGGGTGATCCCGAAGATGAAGTTGAATTGCCGATGATAAGACTATTCTTGACTCATCTGTGTAAAATGGTTCGGAAAGAAGAGATACCAACCTGCCTCGCTTGTTGGAAATGACCACTGGTTAGGTGCCCACTGACCAGGTACTCACTGACCACTGTCAACTGCGACAGTCGTTGAAATGACTGTTATCGAACCAATAGCTGGGAAAGGTCATTTTGAACAGCAGCCAAAACAACAAAACAAACTGTAGGGCCCCGCCACGGAGTCAATCCTTCCAAGGCAGCACATACAGGTCTTTCAGATACTAAGTATCTCTTTGCCCTTTCGCGACAAGATCCGCGACAAGATGTATCTATATATGAGAGACGGAGTATCATCTCCTGAAATGCAGTTGCCGTTACGGCAACTTGAAGCCAAACCGCCCCTGACCGATCACGATACTGTTTCCAATCACATCAATCAATTCAAATATAAGGTTCGACTATCCTGAGTAATGGCTCGCTGATGGTGGAGAGATACCGCAGGGTTGCATACACAAACCCCGGCACGCGTAGTACAGAATTGTCCAAGGTAGGGCTCATTCCCAGATTGGGTATTACCGGAGAACACAGTACATAGGTAGTAAAGCCTGGCCGATGTTTGTGCGACAAGGACCAAAATAACTACGCCGCGGGTATGGGCCGAGTAATCGCGGTCATTGTGGTGATAATCCGGACCCTTGGCCATAATAAAGAACAATCATCTCTCGATAATAACTGCAAGGCGCTGGGAAAGTTCCACCAATTGGACAGGGGGTATGAAGAGAACTGTCGTGACAGGCAGGGTAACCAGTCCTCCCAACGTTGTATGTAGGTCAGCTGTGCGAAAGTGTAATTCAACAGAATGAATACAGCAGAACAGCAGAACAGCGGAATGACGTCAACGCCTCCAAAGCTCTGTTCGAGATATCCTTCATGCGAGGGCATTAATACCCAGATTCAGTCAATGTGCACCTCTAACCAACGTGTGACTGAATCAAGGGGGTGCCACGTTGACAGCACTAGCCCGATTGATTTTTTTATGCCCCCTCCCCATGCTTGCGATGTTTTCGGTTCTTCTTTTCGAGGTGGCCTGCGCAATCTCTGCCATTACCATACTCCATAAATTGTTCCAAGACTTTGATAGGTACTAGAGGTCCCTGAAAGGTTTCAGCCTCGTGGGTAGACTGACGTGGAAATATTTGAAAAGCAAAAATGACATCATGAGCCTGGTCGTTGGCGATGTGGCAGGTCCCATATTCTTGTGACGGGGGGCCCCTGGTCTATGCAGAGCATGAAGCGACTGATTTGGAGTCTTCTCCGTCCGACATAGCAATGTTTCGATGAGCGCTAATGTTCCGGAAGTCAATCGCACGTCTCGCTGCGAGATGCTGCCCTTGTATGGATAGCAGGCTCCAGCTTTCTTGAATCAATGAATAGTGTCGGCATTATCCGCACGGCACTTTCAGCGGCGTACTGCACACAATAGCATCCATTGAATCGAATGCAGCCATCGTACGCCGCCCACCTTGACTGCCTGCAGGTCATCGCCAGCCAGCTGTCATTTGTGGGGTAGGGTTTTGAGAAACGGCACTTGATGATATCGCTGCCCTTGTATGAGCTAGAGACTGAGATCGAGGCTCTTAATCAACAAAGTATATCTCGATTAAGGTATAGCCGACTTCGGATAAAGTGATGTCAGCCATGACAAAGGTTGAGAACCTTTCAAATGTTACATAGTACGGCACCTCCAATCTCACAAAAGTTGTTCGACGACAGCCCCTGGGATAAAGTCACCCTGCCCTGTAAGAAAGGGTGTGAGGGGGGAAGCGAGGGGAGAGCGTTACATGGTGCGCGCAACTCACCCGGAATTTGCATGGAGTTCACACCCAGATACCCGCATGGTAGATGACCGTCGTGAATCACCACCAGCCACACGACGCGATTCGTTACCGTACGATAGGGCACTGATGGCTGACTTGCCGATACCAAACACAGATTTCCAGGCAAGAAAAATTGAGAAAGCTGAGAAATGGGTGGAGTCTGCACAAAGGGTTCCGAACCATGGTACATAGTATTGTGCCCAAACGCAACTGCCGAGCGAGCGATCGCTTAGTGAATATACATAAGAGCAGCGCTCCAGGAATATTGTGTCACTGACGTAATGATTAGACGGCAACTTGCTGAACATTGTAATTCGGAAAACAGCTTCTCGGCCAAGACTGAAAAAGACAATCGATTCGCCCAAGTCGTGCCAAAACAACTGTAAAGCACAGACACTGATGAGTGCAAAGGACAACCAGCAGAGTACGGGGTACAGTACAATTGGCTCAATACCCATTTCAATCCACAAGCCTGGCAGCGGCACGGTCCTGCATCTGCTGGTGGCACACCCGCGACGGAACATGCAATTGTCGGAGCCATGCCGTGGGACTTGGCTGGGGTCAGGATGCTCTCCGAGATGGCTCCAGATGGGACCTGGCAGGGTAGCCCTGGCGAAGGAAGAGCACCGTGGCTGCTTCTGGCAGAAGCTCTGTAGGAGCTACTCAATTGAGACATCTCTAGCTTCGGCCAAAAGAGCTTCAAACACACGGTACCAATCAATTGGGGAACACGGAATCTGGCCATTGTATGCTGTTGGCGCATCGACGTTGGAGGTTACAATTGAAGTAAAGGGTAAACTGCTTCGAACTTTTAGACGCATGAATCTGTGAGAACAGGAAACAACATACCGCATGTTTTCTACCATTTAAAATCCAACAGCTGACGGCTATACGGATATGGCCCGTCATTATGCAGATTCCTTTTCCATATTATAGGTAGGTGCCTTAGAACCAACGCATATGACCTTCATCTCGGGGCTCAGCGAAGAAGGAAATCGGTGCGCGAAGACTATTCTTTCAACGCCTTAATCGCTGTCGGTCGATTCGAAATTGTTTACCCATGGCTGCCAAGGGCCACCTGATCGTCTTGGTGTTTGGTACGTGTAAGCCATCGTTGCTAGTTACTTATACCGCTTGTGATATAGGGAGAGGAGGGTCTTGACTTTCCGCATCAAGGAAACTTAGGCAAATATGATAATGGCAAAAGTCCCGCATAGGAGAGAGAAAAGAATTGCTGGAAGTAAACATACACATTACGGCAAAGGTCGACAATTCTAGAGAAGATGCTTCTTGTTTCTCATTTCTCGGCAGGAGGTTAGAACAACGCTCCAATAATTTTTAGTAAGGTGCCCTTACATGAAGGGGCGACAGCCCACGCGTCAAGCCACACGGCCAACGCCACAATTGCGACTTGGCGTCGCATATCGTGCTACCTGTGCCGCGGCAGACGCTTACAGGACAGGTAATGATCAACAAAATAAGAGTACAACACCATAGATCGGCTTACAATTGGAGGAGATGCTGTTGATAGAATCGATCTAGGCTGTGGCGCGCGGTGAGAAATCGCCTCCCATTGTGGCTGTGAAGCTGTAACAGAACCCCGAATATTGGATTGTTTGTTTGTATGTCAAGGATATGCGGGGGGGAACAACATCCAGAATCCTCACATGTAAAAGTATCCACGTGTCGACGCCCAATCTAGAGTATAAAATGAAGATCTTTTGATTGAACAGGCGGCAAACGGCTGCAGTACCAAGACCTGGGCTAGGCTAGACTAGGGGAGGGGAGGGCTTCGGAAACCGCTACAAACGCAGCATGGCTTTTGCAATTGGCATTCCCAACGTCCGGGCCAGGCTGAATCAGGACAAGTTGGTCAAGTGAAATGGTTCGATTGTGAGAGCTAGTTAACTTGTTCGATCCAAGCCGGAGAGGATGATAAGCTAGAAGAACCCCTCGGCGCCACGAAGACTACTCCGTAAGTAGGTACCGGTACACTTTTATGTAACCACCTAAGAAGGAAGGGTAGCACGCTGAACATATCGAGAATCTGGAAGGGTTCAACACAGCCACACGGGAAGAAGAGCAGGTTGCTTCCAGCCTCAGAGCTATCATCGATAGACGACTACACGTAGTACTGCAAATATCTAGGCCATCACAGCCTAAGCCAACGACATGCCCCAACACTGTACAGCAGACCACAGCACAAGAAACTGCAAGCTGATTTGAACAAGGTAATCTCGCCATACATAGAGGCCATGGGATGCCCTGGTCAGGTGGCTGACCTCAAAAGGGAAGGCTCTCTAAGCAGAGGTCATGGTCGGGCCGTGGATGTGATGCAGATGAAAGGAACGGATAGGAACCCATCCGTCATGCCGCCAGACCAGGTAGACCTCCCCATGCCCTGTCCAGAATCCTACCGTGGCCAAGTAGGGCTCTTCACACACATCCATAAGTACGGATTCAGTTGCAGTGCTTTCCTAAAGAAACAGTCTTCAACCAATAACGGACTGAAAAGATATAGGCAGCAGGGGGTATAAGGAAGCACAACACCATGCATATTACGGCGCGAAACGGGAGATGAGGTATGGCATAGCATAACATAACTTAACACTGGATCGCATCGGTTGCGCGCCGTGTTAAGATTTCCGTCCATCCCAAGTACAGTATGCGGATCATTAGCGGCAGCTATGCATGGAGTACTGTGCAGTACTATGTGTCAACCGTAGGAAGAATCTACTAAGAGGAAAAGATAGGGATTTCTTTTTGACAGCCGGTAATTAGATACTACACGACTCTCTCTGTGGTTTGCCGGTCGAGATTGCCATGAGCGCAAGTACCAGTGTTGCGCGGCGTTTGGGGAGAAACGAAGAGGAATAGCGAGAAGGGAAGGGGAAAAAAAAAAGTCTCAAACAATGGCTCATTTTCCATGCCCCAGGCATCTGGCGATTCCACTGTCGATGAGGGGTGATTTTGGTGTGGGCAGCCGATGGTCGACAACGTCTTCTTGGGATAGGATCCGATGACAGAGGAAAGTTCCGATCCAGCTAGCGCTCGACTGTGGGCTTGGGACCTCCACATCCCACGACTCTGGCGTTCCTGCGTAAGGGTTACCGCTGTTGTATCCGAAGCGCTAGGACCACTGCCTTTTATTTTGGTAGATATGGAGTGGAGAGTCTGGTCTGTTCTGTGAGTTCTGTAATGCCCGGGCGGGCCCCCGCCTGGACGGAGTTTTGGGTGCTGTTGGGCCTCTACAGAAATTGGATCCCTGGGGAAAACAACGGGATGGAAATGGGATAATGCTGGGGGCACCAGTTTACTGACTGCAGGCAATCGAGCCTCACCCCTCACTTCTATAGGAAGCAGTTTCCCTCCGTTAAAGCAACTCTCAAACACCCGTTCTAATGCACTTCTATGGATTCTCAAAGACCTGAAGGAACTAACACGACTCTCAAAAGGTCCACAACTGACACAGAACTGCCATGGCGTCACTGTCTGTGGTATCTCCCATCTCCCTTGCCGGCTCGCTCAATTTCTTAATGTAACTATCCTGTCACAAGCCTCACAAGCCACATGCCTCTTTGGTTCCACCAAAGAAGACCATCCATAGGTCCATCCGGATGGGGCGTCGCCATGACTGCCCGAGACGAATGAACGGCTCCATACGTTCCTGTCTTCCTTCCCGTTCCACCCATCGACGGTTGTCTCCCACTAATATTTTTCTTCTAATAACGAACAAGCCACTTCTTCTTCATTCTGTCCCCTCCTCTGCTCCTATCCCCACCTGACGGACTGTCCTGCACATACATGTACGTACAGAGTACAGTACAGTATGCAGCAAAATACAAGGGTTTTGGTTGCCCGCCGACCCTTGTTCGACCCTAGCGGATGAGAAGGCTTCTGGGATCAGGGCCCCCCTTGCTCGGCTGGTCCATTGCTTTGACCCCACAGGCTCCTGGGAATCGATGGGCATGCTGGTACGAGTGTATGTCCTTCTGACTCTACCTGCAGTACGCAGGTGCATAGATGAGCAACACAACAATCGTCAAGCATGATGATCGAGTCTCTTCAGCATCGGGAGTGGCAGACATAGGTAGTCTGATTAGGCCACGACGTCGAAGGCACGTATACCTCAGCAGTTCAGCTCAGGCCACCCGGAGGTTTGATCAATACCACTACGACTGAAGATAAGTACACACAGCACAGTATGCAGGGCAACAGACAGCCACAAACGCAACGGGAACAACAACGACATTTCCCACAGCACAATATCCGTATTCACCTTGCCCATCTCTTTCTTTCTTTATTTTAGGCGGCATCCCGGCACTACGGACAAGCCATCTTCGGTCGCCCCCCAAATTCTCATCCACTCTCCTCACACACTGGAACTGCTTGGCCCGACGTTATTTCTACAGTTGTAAAACACACAATAACAACTATCCGCTAAGACGTCTCCGTTAGAGCCCAGATCACTAAACGTATTTCTTTCTTCCTAACACCATGCTACAATTTAGCTTTGCACGCCTCGCGCACTCAGAAACGACAGTTGAATAACAACAGCGCAGCGCATACTGTATCCACACATAGAGTGGACGTTTAGGATGACTTTTGCTGTTCAGCTTGGTTAAAACAGATATCGCGGCATCACTCGAGATCACGGCGTTATGTCGCATTTCGACACTCAGTCACTCCCCCCAAAAGACGTCCTAGCGTTTGACACAGCACAGGCACAAAACCGTGCGACACAAGTACACAAGGTACACTTTTCGCTGCTTACTGCGTGCACCCCTCCTCCGATTCCCGTCCAACTCATCCACTCGATCCACGACACCGCCTCGGCGCCCCAGCCCAGAGCTTGGGACGTGGGTACGAGGTACTTGGGGGCATCAAAGTCAGATCCTCCTCCTTCTCCGTCGAGTCTCTTCACCCTCCTCCTCCGACGGGACTGACGACAGGTCCCCACCACTCCTCCAATATACCCTTACCTTCTCTAGCTTACCCTTCCTGACCCTTCCTAATTACTACCTACACCACCCACTACAATATCCCACGACTTGACGCACCTCTCTACCTTTACTTCTACCTTCCTCTGTTCTACTTCATCCTCTACCTATACCCTTCGCGATAACCTGTCGCTCTCTGTCAACACTCGCTCACTACAGCTGGCTTGCCTCTTCCCTCTATCTTGCCGTTATAACGCGCCTAACGGTTACCGCGATTAACGCTATTCGCTCCCACCAGCGACACCAGCCATAGCCCACAAACCCACTCTTACAAGAACACCCTCGACATCTCGTCTCTGAAATCAACAAACAACATCAGCAACTGCTTCGCACAACCACTTCCGAACTTTGCGCACACGAACTCTGACCGTACACCTTCTATATCGCCGACCCTCCATATCGGAAGATATTGTTCTTTAAACTGCGCTGCGCCAACGACTGCTCGATCGTTGCTTTCTCGAGACGGCCTAAACCGCTCGTCTCGACATGTTTCAACAAAGGTATGTTATTTGGATCCTTCTAGCCTTGAGCGCTCGAAGCGTATCCAGAGAAATCGGGGAAAGATATGACACTTTTCAGTATGCTAATAATCTGTCCAGGACGAGCTCTCAAAAGCCGGGGGATGAGCTACTAGCAAACTTTCGCCAGCAGTTCCCCGACCTTGCTGCTGCCAGCACGTCGTCTACAGCGCCAGGTATTTCGCAAACTACCGGTGCCGAAAACGCTCCCGGCCTACCACTGCCTGAACGGTAAGTTCTTCTATTGCAACTATATAGCAGGGCGCTTTGCGCGCGCAGCTGGGTCGTTGACTCCAGGCGCAGACGAAAGTAACCTTACTAACTTGATCTTGCAGACATAATCTTAGTCAAGATGCATTCCGCGACCAAGATCCAACTCCAAGGGCCACCAACGATCCTTGGAGGTTTACCCCCTCTCTTCTAGATCCTAACTCCATATCTTTCGCCAGCTTTGCCAACGCCCCTCCTGGGTATTACACTCCCACCCCCGGAGGCAATAACACCCTGTTCCACCCTCAGGCTGGTGACTTGCACACGCCGACGATGGGTCTAGGCATGGGCTTGAACACACCTCTATCTATGCCTACATCAGGCGACTCTATGCACCCAGGCGCTGCTCAACCAGTTATGGACATGTCTGGCTTCCAGGCATTGCAGCCGCATCAATTCCACCACTTTAATCCCTTCATTCAAGCACCTCCGCCTCAGCCAACATTTGCACCATCGAGCTTTGTGCATCAAGATACAGGCTACGAGACCATGGACCAGGATGGGTCGCCGATGGACTCGGATCCTTCAGAAGAGCGCATGTCCTCCATTGGTGCCACCCTTCACAAAAACACACCCATGATGAGTCTGCAATCGCGGCAGTTCTCAAGTGGTCATATGTCTCATCCACTCCCTGCGTCGGCTGAGAAGTTTCGATTCCATTCAACTCTAAATGCCCCTACAGCCATGATCAAGCAAGCTGATGAAATTCCTGTCACTTATCTCAACAAGGGGCAGGCTTACTCGCTTTCTGTTGCTGACACCAATGCCACTATGCCTGTTGCGCCTGGTACCAAATACCGTACCTTTGTGCGCGTATCCTTCGAAGATGAGCAACAACGACAACGGCCAGGTGTCTGCTGGGGTCTTTGGAAGGAAGGCAGAGGCACCAATGAGGCCCACCAAAGAGGTGGAAAGCTCCAAGCGGTTGAATATGTGGAGGCAGGTCAGCCGGCCGAAGGTGATGACAAGAGAACTCGTGTGGAGCTAGAGTCTTCTTCCTTCGACGGGTTCTGCGTTACATGGACGCCTGGTATTAACGGTCCTCCCGAGGTCAACATCGCAGTTCGCTTCAACTTTCTCTCCACCGATTTCAGCCATTCAAAGGGTGTCAAGGGCATTCCCGTAAGGCTCTGCGCAAAGACTCATCCTATCCCTTGCGACCCCTCACAACCAGCCGCCGATGCCAACCCTGAAATCTGCTACTGCAAGGTCAAGCTTTTCCGCGACCACGGCGCTGAGAGAAAGCTTTCAAATGATGTAGCACATGTCAAAAAGTCTATCGATAAGCTTAAGCAGCAAATCGCTCAGGCTGAAAGTGGTTTGAAAGACTTTGGCAAGCGAAAACGATCCAGTGGCGCTGCGAAGATTGGAGAGCCGCAGCGACCCGGCAAAGTACAAAAGCACAAGCGAACATGGTCCATGTCTTCAGCTAGTTCTGCTGGAGGTGGCGCGAGAGTGACTATGGAGGAAGACTTACACTTCAAGCTTCAAACTCTGCAAGACATGTTTACCAGTACACGCCCTGTCAGTGTACTGTTCCTTAGGGGTGACGAGCCTGACGACCCTGACCTACACCCAGTATCCCTTCCTGGAGATATTTCACCCCTGACCAAGCCGGGAGAAGGTCCTAACTGGCAGGCCAGAAGCGGGCGAAGCTCTGCTGCAGGTTCTATGATATCCCCTTCGCCTAGCTCCTTGTCACTAGTATCGCAGGCGTCTGGTATTGGCGCAGGCAATCAATGGAAGAACTTCGACTCCGTGCCGGGCGGTGAAGTGTCACGCAAGGGCTCTGAGCAACCCACAAGGATCAACAAAGGCGACGATGATGGCAGCCTCAGTGGATGGATTGAGGCCCTTGGCGTCGACGCATCCTATCGACCACCCCAGGATCGCAACCCGAAACCCGTGGCATGTTTTTACATTCAACAGCGAAGCTCAAACGACTCCGGAAATTCTGGTTACCACCGTGCCATTTACATGATGCAGCGTACGCTTCAGGAGCTCAACGACCGAATTGCAGCCAAGTGGGGTATCGACTCTTCCCGAATCCTACGCACGATTCATTCTATTCAAAACGGCCTTGAGGTGGAGATGGATGACGATGTGGTTCAAGAGCTCAAGGAGGGCCAAGATATGACTCTTGAGATTCAAGAGGTCACCGGGCAATCTGCAGTCAAGAGGGAGTGGGAAATGGCCGTGGATCCTGTCGAAAACATCACGGAGCCCAACGACAAGTCACAAAGCGGTTTCGTCCTTCGCCTCACTTTCTAACCACTCTCTACATTCAGTTTCTTTATTATCCTTTTTTTCCTTGCCTATTCGCATCTCCGTTTCGGACTGCGTTTGACGATGGTTTGCAGCGACAAACAACACATGGGTCTAGACTAGGGTTTGTCTTCTTTTGTTTGGTTCTCTCGCCTGTCGCCAGGTTGAGCACACGATCGCATACATATACGGACAGGGATATTGGCTCTGGGGGCGTTGACGACTTGCTCCTCTTCTTCAAAAATGATACCACTGGTTTTTTTTCTCTTTATTCTTTTCGTCGACAATGCGGAAGAGCAGGTGATCGACGGCTCTGTTTTTTTGCTTTTCGACTTCTTCTCTTAATGCTGTTTGTCTTTATATCATATTGTACGAACGGGTGGTTTGTTGTATGCCGCAGGATCACGGCAACATGGGATGGCAAGAATTCTGGACCGCCCTCAATCTATCTCGACAAAGATCACACCGACCGCTATGCACTGGATTCGGATTGGTCGGATGTCCCTTGTAAAGATTCATCAGATGAGAGTGCACTCTTGGCGGCTACTGTGCAAGTGGGTCTGTTCTGGATACCCTTTTCCCACTTTCATTTCGCAAGCAGTATCCATTTGTGTAATGGCTTATTGAAGCTGTTGTTTCTTTATCCGCCTCGAACCGAAAGCAACAAAATATCACGCTACGATGCCATCCCAATCTCAATCACATTGAAATAACACCAAGAAACACACACGGATCGCATTCTCACACCAAGGGGGCCCAGCGAGTCCAACGCACATGGAACTAGGGACTCACGAAGTAATGCTAGTAGGATATGGGGGGAGAAGGGATGGGATAGGATATCGACCTTGTTCTTGAGAAACATCACGTACATATTATACCATATACAATACCCATACCTTTGAGACATGCTTTGGTCCTTGACCACCATCTGACGATGGTTCTCCATAGTCTCAAGCCGTCAGATGAACAACGCACAGTTCTACCAAGCGATGACAAATGCTCTCGAACCACTTTGTTCGTGGAATCTAGTGGGCGAGGTCTCAAGTGAAGGACCAGTTTGACACTCAACGGGCGCTATTAGTCGCTATCTAACGTAGGCTAGTTTCGCCGAAACCAAAGATGGCACCATCCGTGTCTCTTCACTAGGACTAACGGGCTGGTTGCGACGCCCTGGGAAACTGCATGCCAGCAACCCATGCTATTCAATGTATCGATAATTCGGTATAGACAAATTATGATAGGCCGGTCGCAGGCTATCGTTTCGTGGCTAGTGAACAACCAACACGAGCATCAAGGGTCGATAATTAAAGGGCTAAACCCCATATCCTAGCCAAGCCGGACTTTGTGGCCGGTGTTGATGAGTGGCTTACAAGCGCCAAGCGGGCATGAACGATTAGAAAGAAGAAGGTCAACAACCCCGAGAGATCTTTCGTCCTACGACAAGCTACATGCATATGGGCTGCACCAGAAACCTAGCACGATATGAGGCAGAAGTTTACTTCACTTTGCCAAGGGGGGCTCGAGCCGTATTCCGAGGAGATCACTGTGTCAGAACGAGGTTATTGGTTGATTGAAGAACATGCCAAGCCGAAGTCAAAGGAAACGAAGTGCCGAGCTTAGCCACCTGTGGCGAGGTGGTTTGCGTGTCCCCCGGACGATGTGGCTGTCCTGTGGGGTAGCATCAAGGACGGGAATCCATTTAACGTTGTGGCTCGTGAGCTCTTCAATTCAGCTCATCTCGATTAGGGAATACGCTTGAGGATATTGACGTGTTAGCGATGTTTCATGAATGAATGGCGCACAGGGCACCTTGGCCTTTGATTTGTTGCATCGAAATGTTTTAATCTGTGATGCGTTGTCTAGCGGACTCGCTTGAGAGAAATGCAGAGAGGCACCCCAGCCCAGTACCATGGCACGGCATCACATCGCATCGCATCGCATCGCATCGCATCGCATGAGAAAGGAAGCTCACTTCACCGAGTTCACACGTACGATCCAAACACATCATGTTTAACCGTTCTGCATCGGGTCGAATCTTTTGAAGCGCCTTCTGGTGCGTGGTTTCCTCATCCATGTCGTTATTGGCTTGGCGGAAGAGTCTGGATCATCCCATCGGCGATTGCAAAGACAAGGTAAGGTTGTGGCCTGCCTCGTTACCTTGCTGCCATTCAGTACAATGCTCTGCTCTGCTGTGCTGTACACACAGCATCTCGGTCGGCAACGTCTTTCCGTACCCCTTGGGCATGGGAGATTGTATAATCATGCAACCACCTGCTACATCGCTACCTTCATCTTTGGAATCCCATCCCACGTCACGATCATGCAAGTGGTGGTCACTAGCCACAATCGACCAGTTCGCGCCTCAGGGGAATTTTCATTCACTGTACTCTGTACCTCACTCACTCTTGTTCATCATCACAGCTCAACCCAGCTCAGCTCAGCAAGGGTCGATTTGCCCATCTGTCAACGGGCCGGATGAGACACCCATCCATCCACACTCACAATCTCGACCAGTGGTGGTGTGGCCTGTTAATCGCCACACGGCAATGAGCCACATGTAATATCATTTTTCAACCGCGTATGTGGCGATATGTCTTCATATCAATGAAACCCCATTTTTTGGCTGGCTCTTCTAATGTGCCAAATTATCTACAGCCGAGAATAGAAATACAGTATGGCACAGTATGTACCTGTGGCTTGTCAACTCTCAGAGGGGGCGTGTGATATTTGGAGGGGGATCGGCAAGCGTTGAGCCACAAGTCACTCTACATCACGAGCCATTTGTTCATAAACCATCGGGGTTCAGGCTAACTGCAACGGCGCTAGAAGATCTCGTGGTCCAGAGCTAAAAGTGACTTTAGCGGCCCAGGCCACTTTAACCGTCTGCGACCGTTGGGCGGTGTCTTTTTGCGAGGAGAGGAAAGGAGAGGAGTACGATTGACATCGGTGAGAAGAACAAAATGACTGGACCGTTCACAGTCGAGCCTAGGGCAAGTGCCGTGCTGTAATATCGTTCAAACAATACTGTCACTGGCTTGGCCTCAATCACGGCCCCAAGGAGGAGGATGCTTCGTGAAGATTTACCTCGCAGGATCGATACAGGAACCCGCTTGTGCGCTGTGCATTGAGCATCCAATGACATCTATCAATCAGTTAGGCATGCTTCCTATTCTAGCAGGTTGAGGGCATTCAGCCACAGCATGGTTTCGTACAGTACTCAAGCTGCGTCCAAGAGATATGAGACTTCACTAGGGCTAAAGCTATTGCCCCTCGCTACTATATGGCTCGCTACCCTTGAACCATCATGACGCAAAGCGAACGCCATTCATGATGTGCGGTGCGGTTCCGGCTGTACACTCTGTCCTAGGTGCGGGGTCCCTCGGCGTGGGAATATCGAGTGTCAAATTCTTAAAAAAGGTCTGTCGGGGACTCGGGGTCGAGTCGAGAAAGAGTGATCTACGGTCTAGATCCGAGCGAGCGACTGCCGATCTCTGTCGAGGCCTGAAGCTGCATGGCATGCTCTGAGAGGGACAAATGATAGCAGTCCTCCTGGTAAATTCCGACAAGTGGCCGAAGATGATGTTTAAGCCATTACGAATATTCTCCCTTTGGAAACACACAAGAGGCCTCCCGTTCAGCCTGGATTCCACCGTCTATCTTGTTACTTCGGGCGTTGTCTCGTCACATACGTGTGTATGCGTATGTGCGTGCAGTGAGTGTATGGAGCAGAGCTCAACTCAATCTAAACTCTCAGCATACACCACAAGGTCAATCGAATCTCGGCCTTAGCCGCTACTACCGACATCCCAGGAACTTCCCAACCCTCGGTCGGCAAACTTCTTTTGTATCTAGTTGGGTTCCATCGTGCCTGCGGTTGATATAGCAAGGCCCTATGATCCCTGGATGCGTTCGATCGATCGATAGTATGTACCAGATCCCGATGATCATGAGAAATACCGATGGCTAGTACATGGTAATTTAAAAAATTGCATACGCGTGTCCCAACCGTGGGCCTTTTTTCTTCTCCGTTCGGGGCTTGATATGCAGCCCTGCGCTCTTTGTTTGAAACTTCGTCTTTTGTCCTGAGTCATAAGGGCTGGGCAAAAGACGGTAAATGCCCAACGAAAATTCATGCCTCTTGGGGCGAGCGACGCTACGATAATCATGCCCGCACCCCTTCTTGTCTCAACTTGACCCATCATCACCTGGCTGCTGGTGAGGCCCATCATCTTCAAGGTAAGAAACAACTGGTGAAAAAAAAAAAAACATAGAATATTCAACCCCACAAACACGGGCCGCACATGCATCTATCTGCCCGCTGCATATGTGACACATGATGGGACGAGTGAAGGACCGATACGGGATATCGTTCACCAACGTCGTAATGTTACAATGCCATCTCATCAAGTCGACCAATGATTTGGTCAGCCATCTTTTTATGCAACTTATTTACTTTTCGTAAAATGATGATTGATCAAAGACGGATCTTGGTTGTATTTGAGTCTATACATCTTGGGCTCATTGTTTCTATCATGAGGTTATATTGGCTTCTTGTGCGAGAGACCTGATTGACCGAAAAGGATAGACAGTATTTTCATCAACACGTTCTTCATAACGAGTTTGCTAGGTAAGACCACCATGTTATAACAAGCGAAAAGCATAGGTTACTCAAGTTTTAGCGTAATCTGGACTTCCACCACGATGGATTCCTCGGCCATTGAGCTGAAGACTTATCTAGGCATTCAATTTCCCAATATAGATACTATTGATGAATCCCATCCCCATGCTCTCTCAGCTCCGTATGAACTTTAGTTGCCATGCTAACCAATAGGAAGCTGATGTGCCCTTGCAAACTCGTAGCATTATACGCATTTCCAGCTAGGTATCATAGCTAATCTTCAGCAGCCTTGTCTAGTGTTTCGCGGATAGTTCTTGCATAGTCCTCTCCATCTCCTTTGATCCCACCAAGCACAACTGTCTTGTCGCGTGACTTCATGCCGTGCGTCAACTGCAGGCTGGATCTAGGCACGCCCAAGATACCGCTGAGGACCTGAACAACAGCCTTGTTGGCCTCACCCTCTCTCGCCTGAGCGGAAACGCACAATTCAATAGCATCTTCTGTCACTGCTATGACACCCTCGCGATTCTTGCTGGCTCCCGGTTTCACGCGAAGTTGAAGATGCAGAGAGCCCAGAGGGGACTTTTTGGAGCCGGTGACGAAGCGGATGGCGCTAGACGACGCCATTCTAAAAGGTACAGAGAATGCAATGGTATGCTGAGTATGATAGGTATGCAGTCAAGTGTGAGGGGTAGGTTCACATTGGAGCTGAATGAATGTTATGCTCGGATAGAAGGATGATGATGCTGCCACTCGACTCATTGAAATAGTTTGTTGAATGAAGGTTTTCTTGGCTACCAGTACATCCATCCAATCCATCCATTGGACTCGCCTCTATCCCGCCCATTGATATTTTTGTAGCACTCTATTCCACTAGCACTGCCTGAGATGCGGCGTTTGTCGCCTGTAGAAGCGCTGAAGCCCCAAGTCTGGTCAGCTGTGGTACCCGTTAGAGTCGCAACTACAGCTCCAGCTGCAGTTACCCTACGCCGGCTCCCGCTCCCGCCCCACCGGCCCTTGACTCTACAGGGTCAACAAACTTGGACTTCAACTACATCATCGGATATCGACATTTCACAACCGCCAAAACTCAGTCGGCACCGATACCCAAAAGCCAGCTGCACGCTCACTGCTTGCCCTACCTCAAAAGCGGCAACCGTCTCAAGCTGCTATCGCAGATTCAGTCTCCCAAGCGCCATGGCCTCGGCCTTCAGCGCATACCATGGCCCTACTGCCGTCGCGTCGCAACACACTGTCACGGCTTTAGGGCGATGGTCTATTCTGAACCACTCTTTGCCAGGTTCGTGAGCTTTCTGTATTTTTATTTTATTGTAGTCTACTTGTGCCCGAAATTGCGACTAATCTGTAATAGCCGCCGATAAAATTCAAGCTCTTCACGTCTACGATTTCGACAACACATGTGAGTCTGCACTCGAACGAGCCGACAAACATTGCATCGCACGAATCTAACATGACACAGTATTCAAAACCCCCTTACCAAACCCCCAACTCTGGAACGGCCCCACGATCGGAACATTATCAAACCAGGAAACTTTTGTCAATGGCGGGTGGTGGCACGACAGTCGCATTCTCGCGGCGACCGGCCAAGGCATCGACGTTGAGGAGAAGCGCGCATGGGAAGGATGGTGGAACGAAACGATAGTTGATCTTGTCAGGCTAAGCATGCAACAGAAGGACGCTCTCTGCGTGCTGCTCACAGGTCGCTCTGAGAAAGGCTTCTCCGAGTTGATACAGAAAATGGTGAAAGCCAAGGGGCTGGAATTCGACATGATTGGCCTCAAACCCGCCGTCAGTCCTACGAACCAAAAGTTCAATAGCACCATGCACTTCAAGCAGCTCTTCCTTAGGGGGCTGATGGAAACGTACAAACAAGCAGACGAGATCCGGGTCTACGAGGACCGACCAAAGCACACCAAAGGCTTTCGCGACTTTTTTGCCGAGTTCAACCGTGAACAGAGCAGTGCACCAACAAGAGGGCCCATCACAGCCGAGGTCATTCAAGTGGCTGACTGCTCAACAACCCTGGACCCCGTAGCTGAGGTGGCCGAGATTCAGCACATGATCAACATTCACAACGAGCTGGTTTCCAAACAGTCTCCAAGACAGCGCCAGCACCGACTCAGGATTAAGAAGACTGTGTTTTTTACCGGCTACATGATTGGACCCGAGGATACCAAGAAACTCATCAAGCTCGCCCATATACCCCCCAATACGCCCCAGCATGAGCTCAAATACCATGGCAACAACATCCTCATCTGCCCCCGTCCGTGTCCTGCTAGTATCTTGGAGAAGGTCAGTGGAATGGGTAGCAAGATGCAGTGGGAAGTTGTTGGTACGTCTTGCTTCGACAACAGTATTTGGGCAGCACAGTTGCGACCTATCCCCCAGAATGCCAAGTACCATACCGACAACCCCAGTCCTTTGGTTGTTTTGGCATTGAGAAAGGGAGCTCGACCAATGGACGCAGGTAAAATACAGAACTGGCAGCCCATATCACCAGAGCAATCGTTTACCTTCGAAACCGTGGTCGGTGAGAAGGTCATTCTACGCATCGAACCAGAGGACCCGCGTGAGGACGCCTATGAGAGTCTGTTCGCTAATAAGACATCGAAGCGGAAGCACAACGGTGACGAGGATTGGAATCAGAGAAACACCAATAGCCACTACAGTGGGCGTAACGAGTCTCGCGGCTACCATTCAGGGGGTCGTGGAGGTCGGGGTCGTGGCCGTGGCCGTGGTAATGCCAGGGGCGGTCGTGGAGGCCGTGGTAGGGGCGGCGGCTACAACTACCGATCCCTCGACGATGTTGAGCCCAGGAACCAGCAGGGCGGCTACGGGCAACAGGTGGATTATGATGACTCCTACCCACCGCTCGGCAAGAGTAACAACAACCCTCCCGCATCAGCACCCAGCGGTCCCGCCCAAGGAAACTTTGGCGGTCGAAACCAGCCTCCCCGTGGCCCTGCAGGCGCACAAGGGCGACCTATGGGTGGACAGGCAGCTAACAACAGCTCAGATTTGCAGAATTACTATTAGAGATAGTTCACGGGCATTTTTGTATCTAGCTTACGATGGATGGCATGCACTTCTTAACATAATTGTACGAGGTCCTGGCTACTGGGTAGCAGAAAAGTTGACCTCCTAATCTAAGTCTTAGGGGACAGAAATAACTAGCCTAAAGGCTATAGCTATAGTAGCATAAGATAACCTACTGATTTCGTCTCTTATGTTCTCGGCGGTCAATTTTTCTAATACCCTGGGGCCTGGTAGAGTTGAGGACACTTGTGCTTGTGTAGTCTGCATGATTATAAAACTGAAGTATCCTATCCGGGATAGTATTCATATATATAATTCTTAAATGTCTCTGAATGTAACTTCTGATAATTGTTCGTGTAGATAGATATTGTTCTTTGAGGTTGTTAAGTTTGAGTCAGGGGGTTTTATAAAGGCCAATGTTACTTAAAAAAGCCAAACGACAAGGCTTACTTTTGGGTTAACCTTTTTCAACCCTGTGTGAAGATAGCCCAATAGTCGTATCTTGGATATCACCCGGTATACGATAGATGGCTTTAGAAGTTAGGCCCCAAAATCACTATACTGGCTTCTTATATCAATAATTCATATATGCGCTGCAGCTTACCGTAGTTTCAGTTAAGCATTCAGATTGTCTCATTATCTAGATAAAAGCTCGAGGCAATTGAATAGATGTTCTCTCTGATCATACGAAACTCAGCCTTCACCATCAGATCTGTTATTCATTCCGGCCACTGTGGGGCCGTATCGGCCCCAGTTTTGATGCAAAGACTAAACTAAACTTTCATTTACACCCGACCTCGGCAACGAGACACCAGGAATGAGTATATAAAGTATAAAGCTAATCGAAGTAACCGATGGATTCAACTGATATTCAACGGTAGATTCGTTTCACAAATCACATCTACTCGTCTGCACTTCTGTACTTCTGCGGCATAAAAAACATCAACGTACCTAGTACACAAGCTCCAACTGGGAAACAAAGAAGAAAAAAGTCGGACTCTAGTCTTTCAGGGTCAAAATTGACTTGTAGATCCTTTTCCACAATCCTGAGACGCTTATCTCCTGCGGGGTCCATCCAGCGTCGGGCCGGACTCTGAACCCTTTTCCCGGACATGTTAAGGATCTCGCGGGTTTACTCACCATATCCGTAACAGAAGTACATTACGAGCCCGCCAATAGATCCACCAGGCCATGATAAAGAATCCGTCTCTCTCCACCGTGAGCAAACAAGAGGCCAGGATGCTCCTTTCGGCATCCACATCGGTTGGAACATGGAGGGCGAAAGGCGCAATTTACCAAGCAAGTCCATGACTTATGTTGATTTGATTCCATCTCGTGCCGTTTTCCGGTCCTCAAGAATGCCGGCTTTTTCAAAAAAAAGGGATCACGTATACTTTTTGTCATCCTTGTACTCTAGATAGACAGACTCGTTGATCTTTCATTGAGATTTATAATCAAAAGGAACCCTCTCCTCTTTTAAGCTGGAATGACGGCTGCTGGTTGCGAAATCTGACATTGCAGCCAACAATCTCACTGCGTCCAAGTTTGCGACAGGAACGCGCCAAAAGCCATGGCGGGTGATCTCGAGAAGGCGTCACCAGTCAATGGCGCTGAGTCGTCTTCCACAACATCTTCGATAACATCGTCGCCAGTTTTAGAACCTATCAGGGCCGTTGAATCGCGCCGCAGCCGGCGACGCGACCCTGATTTTTTTGAGCCATTGGAGCATGCTCTCACCCCGGATCTTGAGACAGAGGCGGAGCGTGAGGCTCGCGAGCCCATCACTTACACACAGACCGGCACGAGCGTAACGAGCAACGCATCTCGGCCTGCCGACTTCGAGGTTTTCTTTCAAGATGGCGATCCTGAAAACCCCCGGAACTGGTCAAAGGCGTATCGCTACTGGATCGTTGTCTGTGTCTCATACTCCACGTGGGTGGTGGTTTTGTACAGCACATGCTACACAGCATCAGTCTCTGGCCTGGCGAAAGAATTCGATGCTACGACTACAGTAGCGACGTTGGGTTTGACTACATACTTGCTTGGCCTTGCCGTCGGAAGCCTCATTGTAGCGCCTCTGAGCGAGCTGTATGGCCGACAAAAAGTATACATCGTCTGTTTGCTCGCTTGGGCGTTGTTAATTCTGCCTTGCGCCCTGGCCACTTCGTTGACGGAGATCATTGTTGTGCGATTCTTTTGGTAGGTGGTAGTCCTTTGTTTTAAGCCAGATTACTGACAAAGTATAGTGCATTGTTTGGTGCCGCCATGATCTCAAACAGTCCTGGCACTATCGTCGACATCACAGATCCAGATCATCTTGCTGCTGCTATGTCCATGTGGTCAATCGCTCCCCTGAATGGGCCCTCTACTGGGCCCGTCATTGGAGGTTTCGTATTCCAATACTTGGGCTGGCGATGGGATGCCTGGATTCCTCTGATGCTCGGTGGTGTAGGTGTTGCCATGATGCTCACGGTCAAAGAGACATACCACCCAGCTATCTTAAAGAAAAAGGCTGCGCGACTCCGCAAGGAAAACGACGATCCGCGGTATTGGTGCCAGTATGACCAGAAGCTGTCAACCTGGCATCTCATCAAGATCAACATGAGTCGTCCTTTTATTCTATTAGCAACTGAGCCCATTTTGTGGTTCATGGATATCTGGTAAGTTGCCATGCGATCTCCTTTTCGTTTCCGAGTCTGCCACCCAACAGAAAACCACTGACCGAAACGTAGGATCTCGCTGATTTATGCCATTCTCTATCTTTGTTTCGTTGCATATCCCATCGTTTTCTCACAACACCGTGGTTGGAACGCAGGAATATCCGGCTTGGCCTTTATCGGCATAGGTGTGGGCACAATGATGGCTATCTTTGCCGAACCTCTCTTCAGACGCATCATCAACTCTCAACCTCGAGATCCTGTGACTGGCAAGCCTCTGCCCGAGGCCACGGCTTTGGTCATGGCAATTGGCGCGGTCCTGACACCCGTGGGTCAGCTCGTTTTTTCATGGACGTGTCTGCCAGCATCTATCCATTGGGCCATTCCGATTGCGTTTGGCATACCTTTCGGTGCAGGCAACACGATCTCTTTCATCTACGGCTCAAACTACCTGGCGGGGACGTATTCCATATACGCTGCCAGCGCACTCGCTGGTAACGCGGTTCTTCGAAGTATTGCTGGAGGCGTCTTGCCTCTGGCTGGTCCCAAGATGTATGCAGCCATGACTCCTCAGTGGGCAGGCACTCTCCTGGGCCTTCTCGAGGTCGCAATGATTCCAATCCCGTTCGTTTTCTGGAGGTACGGAGCCAAGATTAGAGCCAAGAGCCCTACCGTTATAGCTCTGAGGGAAGAACAGGACAGGGTTGATGCTAAGAGGGCTAAATACCAGAGGAAATTGGATAAGAAACAGAAACGGGAGACGGAGGAAGCGAAAGCAGCCGAGGGAGGTGTTCTGGAGAAAACTGCAAGCAAGTAAAGAGGTCGAGGCCAAAAACTGATAGTGTCAGTGGCTACAAATTCGAAGATACCTAATAAGAGATGAGAAATGACATTTGAAGCAGGGTGAAACCCGCTTACGTGTGTACCTAATGTTTTGCGCCTTCCTCGTGTAAGCTGAGTGCCCTCGGGAGGTACCCCTAATGGCGTTCTTTCCCAATAAAAGTTCTCAAAGGAGATGCCATATTCTTTTCTCGGTCTTCCTATCTGAAAATCAAGAACTTGACCAATACAAGAGCAAAAAAAGACCTAAAAACATCAAAAATAAACGATTACTCAATCCCATGAGAATTTATAGGAACAGCCCGATGCGGGGGTCGAACCCGCAACCTTGAGATTTGTGTACTCATTTAAGAGTCTCACGCTCTACCGATTGAGCTAACCGGGCCTCGTATCGAGGCTTTGCTTGTTGAGGGTGGGTGCCAAAATTGTGTACATGAAGATGACACCAACGAAAAGTCTGATAACGACTGACTTCGATCATATCCAATATAGTCGATGGAGGGTTTTTGCAACAGTCCCATAGTACTAGTAGATCTTTGGATAGAGAATCAATTGGTGTATACTCGCTTGCTAGTTGCGTCCTTGTATATCGATTATTTACTTGAATTCCCACTGACGCAGGTCGCCTTGTGAACACAAGAGTAGCTAGAGTAACTTCAGGGTAACATGCAACTTCTATACAGTAACCCGTTTCAACAAACACTCAGGTGCATAGTTAGTATCTAGTCTGATACTTGTCTTTTTCTGGGTAAACATTTAAACTTATACCGAGTGAAAATGAGCTTTTATTATTCTTCTGATTTATGTATCAGACTGTGGCGCGCCGACCAAGTCTCCCATTGTCCGATTGACTTTTGACTCCCCAATGGACCGCCTTCATATACAGAAACACAAAGTCGACCCAACCGATCCGCGCCGTGCAGGTAAGTTGTCCAATAAAGTACAACCCAATTCAATAACCCAGAGTCCTAACGACTCACCAACACTCCCATTTTCCCAGATTCCGTTAAGCTTAATACCACATATCACGTCCCCAAGCCTCTGATCGTCCCTTGTTTTAGTTCTCCTTCTCCAAACCGTCAAGTTCCTTAAGGACGGATGACTTGGTGTTGATTTTCTTGAGCTGGGTATCCTCTAGCTTCTCTCCACCGGCCAGACGCATCTCAAGATCCTCAATGGCGCGAACCTTCTTCTGGAGACTACGGATCTTCTTGGCGTTGGGGTTCTGAGAGGCATCGGCGGCGGCGGCGGCTGCAGCGGCACCAGAACTCTGGGCTTGCTGCTGGCTTCCATGACCATTGCGGTGCGTGTTGCTTCGGCTGCGAGGCTGGTTGTTGCGCGACTGGCTTCTGTTGCGATGGTTGCGTCGCTCGGGGCTGCGACCCTCATGGCCTCGGTCGTGAGAGGGAGGAGCCAGGCTAGCTCCACCGTTAGGCTCACCTTGGGGTCGACCACCCTCACCCTGGGCGTTCTTCTTGTTTCTCTTCTTCTTATTCTTGGACTTGGACGAGTTCTCATCGCCCATGGGCTCAGCACCCGGAACAGTCCTGACAGTGGGAGTCTGCTCGGCAAATTCCGCACCTGGCACACCTCGGCGTGGGCGACCAAAACCGTTGGGACCAACGTTGGGAACACCGTTGCCTACAACGTGGGCAGCACCACCCTCGTCCTCACGCTTAAAGTGAAGGGGCGTGGCCAAACCACGAGCACCAGGAGGACGGTAAGCACCAGCAGGCTTGCTGGGGGTCTTCGCCGTAGCCAAGAGCGCCGTGGCAGAGGAGTGGGGTGTAGGAACGGGGCTTAAGGGGTCACCGGGAGCGATGCTTTCAGGACTCTGAGGTCGCCAGATAACATTGTACAACTCAATCATATCTTCGTTGTACATAATACCACCGTTAACGTGCCACAACTTGATACCGTTGTCCACACGGAGTCGAGGAGAAGTTGTAGCAGTCATAATGTAGCGGCTGTCGGGACTCCACTCGCAGACACTGGGGTTTCCGCTCTCGATAGTGGTGACCTTTCGGAAATCCTTCTCGAGGTCGTAAATATCGATCTGGCCAGCGAGATTGCCGAATCCTGCAACCAGAACAAAACGGCCAGTTGGTGAGAAGGTAATTGTGTTTCGAGGGCCAATCGGGAATGAGTGAGTCGCAACGGCGCGGTGGTTGAAGATAGTGGCCTTGGCAGGCATGTATCCATATACAACACCGAACTCTCTCGAGTTGGGCGACCAAGAAACATCGTGGATAGGACCCTCCTTATCCAAGGACACGCGAGCATCGAAAGCACCAGTGGTGCTGAGCAGATACAGGGTGGTCTCGCCGTAGTAACTCTTGCCTGAGCGATCAACGTCAGTCTGTGCCAGGACCAGAATGCTGGAACCAAGCTTGTTCCACTTCAGTTGAACCTTGTCTCCCTTGAAGAAGGTCTTTTGGGAGATGGGGTTAGTGAATAGGGGAACGTTGAAGACCTTTACGGCAGCGGGTTGACCCTAGATATAATTGTTAGCGAGTGTATTTGAATATACACGTAATTGTCGGTCAACTTACCTTGCGCTCAGGAACAAATACGGCGACAGCATGGTTCTGGCTGCCAGGAGCGAGGGCAAAGTTGGTGGCACCCTCGACTCGGAGCTTGTTCCAGACCGTAACGAGATCGTGGCTCTCGTAGAATTGGACCTCGTTTGTTACGAGACGAGCACAGTACTTCTCATCAGCCGTGTACTGAAGGTTCCAGCCTTGCTGCTGCTTCTGAACAAAACGGCCAAGGGGCTGCTTATCCTGGCCAGCAACACCCTCCTCTACAACACGCCAGACCTTGAGGTTCTTGGTGGCATCGCCGTTCTCATCCTTGCCAGGGCGCTCCCAGGTGATGACGAAAGTGCCACAAGGAGAGAAACCGAGTTCGTAAACGTTAAGGATGGGGAGAGAAAGGACCTGCTGACCAGTCGAGGCATCAACAACGGTGACAACCTCAGGGGAGGCCCAACCGAAGTAACGTCCACAGGGCGAGTAAATACAGTATCGGAGGTTGCCCTCGGGCTTGTTGAACCCAGCGAGAGGCTCGTAGACGGGCGCAGCGTCAAAGACGCCGATGGTCTTCTGGGTTCGGTAGGCAAACTGCAGCGGAGACGCCATGGCTAGTGAAAGTCACAGTGTCTCGTGTCTTGCGGAATTCTTTTTTATTGAGGCCGGTTCAAATGTTCTGTCGTAGTCGTGCGGGCAGATTTCAAAGTAGATCGCGATCGTGGGGCGAGAAAGCTTGGGGCTCAGAAGCGGATTGGGCGAGAGCGAAGAGCTAAAAGAAGCAGTGTACCTTTTTGACTGCGCAATCAAGAGCAGTGCAAATAGTGTTGCTTGGTTCTCAAATCCGACTCGGTCAAGAGTTGAATTGCTGAGCAGTGGAAGCAGGTTGCCGAATAAGTTGTTTGGAGTCGTCGGAGAGGCAACAAACTACCTGAAAGTGGCGGGGAATGTCGATATCGATTGCGATGCAAGAGGGAGGTGGAGCAAAGTCTGAGCCTACAAAAAGGTGAAGCAGACGTACGTGAAAGACAAGAACTTATTCGATGACCGGGAGGAAGATGAAAAGAAGACGGCAAGTCACCCAGAAATAGGGAGGGAGGAATTGGCGCGGCAGGGCCGTGATGTTTTGGGCTGAGAGGGAAACAAGAAGAAGAGAAGAAAGAAGTTGGCGGCCTGTCCACCAGCAAAAGATGTTTTTTTTCGTTTGTTTTTTCCCGTCCAGGGTGCTCCCTTTTTTCGCCTGCCCGGGCACAAGCCACCTTCTGGGCAGGTACTCACAGTACACCGCACCCATTCACCCTTGACTCAGTGTCTGCACTGCGCTGTCTCACTCCACTGAATGAATGCATTCGAGCCATTGCATTGGAGTTTAGCAGTTATGCCACAGGGCACTCGGCCCCAGGTTTCTCCCCAATGGATGTTTACAGCCAATCGATACTGTCGTGTCCACATCGAGTGGGTTTTGTTCTTGAGGTTTCAGGCTCTTTCGGCGGGGATCCCGGGTACATACAAGACAAGGTCCCATCCGCAACTCCTTTCTCCAGATTTCCATGTTACTTTCAAGCCACGCACAAGAGCCGCATCCTTGATTTGGGCACTTGAACAAAGAGAAATCACAGCACAGCATCAATATTTTATTCTTTACCATTCATTGCGTCAGAAAATCTCTTCTCTCTTTCACCGCCTGCCTACTAATCTTGCTGAATCTCGGCTGCTGAATACAAAGTCAGACCTTTATTTGTTCATTGGCATTGACAGTACATTTTTAGGGGGAGACTCAAGGCTTTGCTATTCTCAAGACAATGGAGCTTGGTAGTGGTTCGACCTCGTTGAATCTGCAAGTCTACAATGATATATATATAGACATACATATAAGAGGTAGCTCTTCACGCCAAGGAGATGTGGCAATTCACCAACAGCATATGTACAGCTCAGCTACTCATTACTACGTGGCACCAGTAAAGTCTTCCAGCATAACAGCAGAAACTACAGTTCCTAAACCCCTAACTGGCGTGGCTTTGCTCGAATTATGAGAGATGCTTAATGATTTACGAATCAAGTGAGCTTTATATAAAAAATGTGTATCTATCCTATAGCCAGACGTCAGGTATCAGTATATTTGTATGTCGTTATTATGCTCAAATTTGTTCCTATTTGCAATCATGCCAAGTTGATCGCTTACCGGCCCTTGAACTTCTCTTTCCAACCACCCTTCTCAAACAACCAGAGAGCCTCGGTGGCATAAGCACGGCTGCCTCGGTGACCGCCTTCTGCCATGGCAGCTTCTGTCAAGCTGTCCAATACACGTCCCTGCTTAACAGCACCCCATACTCCCATGGCGATATGATCATTTTCACCTTTACCCCATTCGCCAAGCCCAAGGCGATAGAGAATCCTTCCCAATGTTTGAAAAGCCATACATCTCTGGGCAGGAACAGCGCTCCTTGCAAGATGAGCCAGTTCTGCAACGGTATATCCTGCAGCCTCTGGGGCGTCGCCATGATGGTGCAACCCCTTTGACGAAGGAATAGCTCGACTAACTCTGGGAGATAAAAACCGGCCCTTGAAATCGAAGCGCAAGGCGTTTACCGCAATCTCGGGGTGAGGATAGTATGAGGAATCTTTATCAGCTGGACTATCTTCCGTAGGGATCGGTGCCATCCATGCGAGCTTGCTTGGGTCGGCTGGAAGATTCGGGAAGTATTTCTTGTGAAGTGTAGCTAGAAAGTCCGGATCGGAAGGATCGAGGTCGGGTAAGTTTGGGGGATTAGGAAAGTGAACCGACTTGGGTTGGTCGGTGATAGGAAATAGATCTGGCGGTATTTGAGGCGGTGCTTTATTTTCATCGTAGTCGTCTGCAATCTTTTTGGCGGAAGTAACTTTTGGTACTGAAGAGCCACTCTCTGGTACTGACTCTACTGACGGCTTGGGAGGTCGCGTGGGAGCTGCTGGGCTGTTCTTCGAAGCTTCAGCTTTGTCTGCATCCTCAACTTTGATTGTAGGCGGAGGCTCGGGCGATTCCTCTTTTTCTGGCTTAGGCGGATCAAAGGGCGAAGGGCCATTCTGCTCGTCAATATTGGCCCGCGATAGTAATCTCTGAACGAGAGCAGGATTCAGGCCATTCATAATTTCTTGCTGAGCCTGGGCGATCTCGGCGGGACTCATGCTGGCAAGCTTTTGTTGGTTCTCCTGATCGATGCGCTGCTTTTCAACAGTTTCCAAATCCGCATTCGAATGAGAGCCCTGAAGCTTCGTGGCCTCAGATTTGGACTCCTGTGGTGTATCAGCTGCCTGTCCCGCACGTCTCTGCTTGAAAGCGGATGTTTTCCATCGTCGTTTGTGCTGCGGGAAACCGGTGGAGGATATCTGGACGTCTTCAAACTGTACAGGCTTCTTCTTTGAGGTATCGTGTTCGACTATATCGTTGATCAAGAGTGTCGGGTCCATATTGGGTGGTTGTGTTGAAGATTATGGAAGGCTTCGACCTCGCAAAGCTTTTGTTTCTGACGTCTTTTTTTGGTCGGTGGAGGCAACGGCGGAGAAATCTTGGTGGGGCAGGGTCTTGTGTGACCCCATATTTTGGTCATGACAGATTGAGCCGTTCCATCACGTGCCAGAACAAAGAGCGGAAAAGAACTTTGAAGAGGAGATCGTGTAAGTTTTCGTTTCTATTATAAATAATTCAAAATAGAGCAAAGCGGCCAGAAGAAGCTGAGCGGCAGGTAAAGGCGTTTGGAATTTGGGAAATGTTCAAGGATGATGAAATCGGTTGGTGGTTGATTGCCTTGATCGCCGGATGAAAGTGAAGTTAGCAATTCTCCTGATCCATGCCAAGATTATGTAAATGCGGGTTTCCAATTACGAGTTATTTCGTTCCCTGGAAATAGCACCGCGAAATAATACTTAGATCTCCTGACTGGGTTACAAAAGTGCGAAGATGTATTAATTATGGGCGACGGATATTGCATGTTTTGATTATTGGCACTAAAACATGAGGTTCGTCCCTCTATTAATTAAGGTAAAGCTGGCCATTTAGAATTCAGAGGCCATGTCGCACCGCCACAGATTTAAACCAGGATGTTGGTGCATTAGCGTCGATCGATGCTCGTTCCTTCTTGGATTCCAGAACTTGGTACTACAGAACCTTGCTCACATTGCAAATTGTGGCTTCGTTGTTAAGACAACGTCGCATGTTACGCCTACAACAATAAAAACGTAGCAGTTATCCGAAGAAGAGGCTTGAGTATCTGTTTCGAGTATTGATTGGCGTATTGTGCATTTATGATTTTCGGCAGTTATCGTTGCTGTGTACGGATATCTTTTTGTCAGCGTTGAGGCGGTCGGTTTGAGCGAGAAAGTTAACAAATCTGGAACATTAAGCAATGTGCGAAAGTCAAGCAAAATGTTTGGTAGAATTGTGCTTTGTGGGCAGTTTCTCATAAATGACGCATGCGTGATGAACATTAAAATCAAAATAGATACGCACACCTTGCGAAAAAGTGCCGACGATATTGGGTGGTGTTGTCAACCCTGTCAATCTCAGATCAGTTCATAACCAATACGACGTACCTATTTTAGTAGTTAAAACAACGCAAGGGAAGAAAAAGGAGATCATCAAGACCTCATGACTGTCTAGTATTGTTTGCAACATGACCTCAGTATAGGTTGGCTATATATGTTTTTATAGAACCTCGACAGACATCTAGACGGAGATAAAGACAAGTGAATGTCAGCCACATTGTACTAAACCCGAGGAAAAACAAACTTGTGGCGGATGCGGCCCTGACTGCAGCCGCGTCAAATCCCTGTCGATGTACCGCGCCTAAGCTTGGTTCAACGTTTCTGGTTCCGGGACGAAGTGGCCCACACCGTTCAAGGGGGGACCTGTCACTAGGACGGTGGGATATCCGAGTTAATTGCTGGCGACAAAGGATGTTTGGGAGCAAAAAGGTCACAGGGACAGAATGCAAGTGTGTGTTGTGACAAACATTGCCATATGCAAAGAAAACGACATGTTGTGAAAAGACCGTGTCCAATTGTAGCACGCAAAAGATACATGTCACAAGCGAGAAAGTTATTCCTGGCGTTTCCCCACGCTAAAGATTGCCTGACCCCCGACCCCCGACCCCCCCCTGCGCCGCGGATGTTGCACATGGAATCTGAGTCGGTATTAATAAGGTACCTTCTTTCAGGTAAAGTAAAGTATCCGTGCGTCTGCCGGGTCAGTCTAGGTTGGTTTATGTCCTTTCTATCACTGTACTGTAATCTGCACTATGCATGCCTGTTTGACTCTCTCGTTGCTGCGTTTTAGGCTCTTTCTACCTGGGCTCTGACCTCGCTCTCTCCAAATTGACTCTTGACTCTCGGGTTAATTACTTGGTAGACCCCCTATCCTTGGCTGGTCCTCTGGTGTTGTTGGACATTTTGAGTCCCAGAGTCCATGAGTTAGCCACGCCCCTCGGCGGTTTAATACAATTTCCCTTTTCCTTTTGCCCTTTCCCTTGTCTGACCTTGCTATGGTTTGGTTTGGTTCCATTCCCTTTTGCCAGATGATGCTTTTCTGGTCTGGTCTGGTCTGGTCCCTCCGTCCCTCCTCTTTCCCCCTCCCCATCTGGCTCCTCGGGCTCGTTTCTTCCTCGTACCGTATCGTACCTCGTGCCTTGCCTTGCCTTGTCTTGCCTTGTTGTTGTCCGAGTCGTAACATGCAATCGTAAAGAAGTTGTTGGCTTTGCCCCGTTTTTCTCCTTCCTGGCCTGGAAAATAAGAAATATTATCGTCGCCCCGAAAAAAAAAAACGTAGCCATCCCCATTTCATTTCTTCTCCCTTTTCCTCTTCTTCTCCCCCCCTTCTCTCACCAAACCTCCACCTCCCACCTATTTTCTCAACAACGACAGTCGATTTTATCAGCGGAATCGTCCAAATTCATCAAATAAAGACTGTTTGCACATCTCAATTATCTCCGAATTGTCGTCATTTTCTGCTACTCAAGTAGCGGCATTTCCTAACGCTCTCGAATCGAGCCGCACCCCGCAGTCGGTTCATTTATTTGCTTGAGAAGCTGTCCAGACAGTCAAGGTCGTTGCTTGACCCAGATCTTGAGGCTATTCAGAGATTCGAGCTTCTCCACCGCCCGCCCGCACCTGCACTCCACAGTCTGGCCACTCACAGCCCGTTTCACTTCGTCACCCTCTGACGCTTCTCTCCCGCCTGCAACCATTCCGTTTCCTGACGAGACCCGCACGCCACACATTGGACATCTTTAATTCGCTGTACCTGTACCCATCTCTGTGGTGCGTTTCGCGCCGTTAGCGTGTACCACTACACCATTACAGTGCCTGTCGCCGACCGCTATTCGCTGCCTTTTCGATTTGCTGCATTCAATCACAGCCTTGTCTACGCGACAAAGCCTTATCTGATCTTTTGTTCTTATTTTCCTCTTGTATTCAGGCTGTGAATAATTTATTCTTATTTCTTGCTTTGGTTGGTCCTGCATGCAACACGGCCTGCATTAGTCTATCCGACCAACATATAGTACGCGCCATACAATTGCTTCCACAGGGCTGTTCGCTGCCTCTTTGTCCCTCGGCATGACTGCACCAGTCGGCGACACGTCCATGTCGCGATACGACTCATCACCCGGCGAACTCTCTTCGCCCCCCTCTGGATCGCTTTCTGACCCCGGTTCACCATCACGGAACGGCTCTAGTAGCCGCCCACCACAAGACTACGACGAAATCGTAGTCGTTTCCAGCGACGGTAAATACGAACACATCGGCCACCAAAACCATGGTGACCGACCTCGACCTCCTCTACCACCTCAATCAGGCACAGGACCTGCTCGACGATATGCACTAGTCGATAACCAATGGGTGCAATTAACTGCCGCAGGTGTCCCCAGGAAGAAGCCAGGACGTAAGCCCGGCACCATTGTGAAGCCCCGAACCTCAGACGGCGCCGATATAGCTAAGGCTGCGCGAAAGCCCCGAAAGCCCCGCGACCCTAACGCACCACCCATGCCACGAAAGAGGAAGATTGTTACCGGCGATGGTGAGGAGGATGTTCCTTCAGACTCCAAGTCACTCGCCGCTGCTGGAGTTACCATCGCGGGCCAGTCACATATCGCCGACGCCTCCATTCTTTCAGCATCTTCACCTGCTCAACATCACCTTCAAACGCCATCATCATCTCACAAACTAGAGCAGCGTTATTCACCCAAGATGGCGAAGCGAGAACACTTTGGCTCCATGCAAAGCCTTTTGAACTCAGACCCTCCAGCGGAACGACCTTCCTCACAACCACAGTCTCAGCCTAACGGTTCTACATCAATTCCTGTGCGAACAAGCGGCCAGAGTTACGATCCTATCCGCGGTAACTACGATCCAGTGCGCGAGACAATGGTCTCCCACAACTCTTATAACTCTGCCTCTGGATCACCACGGGCTCCTTCTCAAATACCCAACCGCTCGCCGACTATTGCAAGTCTTCTTCATGGAACTGAATCACGTAGCCCGTATCAACCACCGTCGAACCAGCCTCGCTTTCAGGCACCTGAGCCCTCCCAGCCTCCATCCCCGTCTAAAGAGCCTCAGACAGTATCGACACCGACACCAACTCCTTCCTCACGACCACCTGTGCAAGAACCCAAGAAGGATCCCGCCCCTCCGCCACCAGTGCAACGCCCTGTCATCAGGGAATCCAACTTCACAACGATCTCTAATGGTCCTATCAAGAAATCATCGCCCAAGCAGAAACCCCATACTGGAGTTTCAACGCCCAAGACCGACAATCTTGATGACATGCAGGAAGGCGAAGGTCGTTCGATCCTCGACTTTGGTCGGGCCAAGCCGGGTGAAGAAGCCCAAGCTCCTACAATTGTTCTTAGTGTACCTATACAGCCCGGAGAAACGAACAGATACGTCAACTTCATGCGCATGGCCGAAGACCGATATGGATGGGACGCTCTTCACCCTCGTTTGGCCGCTAACCGGGACCGCAAAGCTCGAATCGCTGCGGCAGCTGCCTCCCTAGAAAAGGCGGAGTCTGGCCGTGAATCCGGCGATGAAATGTCCGTTGATCTCTCCGATGGCGAGGGTAGCAACCCCGACAACGGTGTTACCAGCGGTGCCGATGCGCAGGCCAAGCCTAAGAAGAAGCGCAACTTCAAAGAGGACCAATACGACGTTGATGATGATTTTGTGGACGATTCAGAGCTTCTTTGGGAAGCACAGGCGGCAGCAAGCCGTGACGGATTCTTTGTTTACTCAGGCCCATTGGTGCCTGAGGTTGAAAAGCCAGCTGCTGGGTACGTATCTTCCTATTTTGTCCTTTCCGATTCCTTTCTAACAAGTACCAGACAAGAGGGACCCCCCAAACGAGGACGTGGTGGACGAGGCAGCCGAGGAGGTGCACGAGGTGCATCGACTCGGGGCGGAGCTGGCACCGGTCGTGGAGGTGGCCCAGGATCCCGTGGTGGTGCCGTTACTAGGAAGCCTCGCATTACTAAACAGGAGAAGGCACAGCGTGAGCGCGAGAAGGCGGAGCGCGAGACCATGGCCCAAATGGCCAAGACACCTACCCACAGTGGCTATTCGCTGAACCCTACCACACCATCGTTTGCCGTCAGTGAATTGGGCGCTTAGGCGATGTCCGACTAAACAACGCACTCGTCGAACGATCTTCCTTACCGATGTCAAGACTGAGAAGGACGCTTCCAAACAGAAACGATAATGCTTCAGCACAAGACGTGCTTTTAATCGAGATTCGGATCTCTCACACCTTTTCGGCAACTGGAGCTGCTACAAGACCTTTCACTGTTTTCATTGGACTTGTATTCTTTGTCTTTTGTTTTTACTTCTTGATGTTTGTTTTGCGGAGCATAGCTGGCCTGGTATGGCGTCGTTTTCGAAGTTTCCAAATTTGTGGGAGTATTGGAGTGCAAGAACTTTGTTTTGGGGGGTCTCAGGCGTTTACATGGTTGCACATTGAGGGAACACTGGTGTCGGGTCATGATTGAAGAGACCGGGGATGGCAGTCATCTGGCCTCGCACGAAGACGGGGTTTTAAAGCAGAACAGCGTCAAGACCATTTTAGTGGTTTCTGCGTCTAGGGAAATGTTTTGCTGAAACTAGATGTTAGAGTAGAAGATATTGAATGTAAAAACGACGAACAGTCTCATGACTTGTTGAGATGACCTTCTAGCTAATGACTTTGTTTGTCCATGTGTATTTTACCCAAGTTGCATTCAATGTGACTTGCAGTTCTTCGGACAGCGCACTACCTTCAACCTTGGCACTTGGATGCGCCAAAAATCTCTGTATCCTGGTCTCGGATCATTCAGCTCTATCTTGTCTATCTCTGCTTCAAAATCACTCGACAGCCAGCCGTTCAGGAGAAGCAAAATATCAAAGGCAACTGCTCACTTGACAAATCAAAAGATCTGCTGACTCGCTTTTGCTCTTATCTCTGTCCTATGCTTTATCCCCTAATTCAAATAGAGAAACATGCTACTTCATCCCACTTTCTGGTGCCCACTATCCCACTCTTTCAGCTTCGTCCAGCATATATGCTAAAAACCTTCAACCCCTTTAGAAAGAAAAACAACAACGCTCTCATGCGAGGCTGAACTCGGTCACCTCGCCCATCTCATTAACGGCTTGCTCGCTCAACTTGTAGGAGGCGCGCCACCTCAGTTTGGCACTTGTGACCTTTTGGGTACGATTTCCGGCGTGCCAAATCTGCACTTCTTGGGTGATACCGCGGCTCTGCTGCGGGGCAAGGTCACGGCCGGTTTGGGGCTTGAGCTGGAGTTCGTAGCCCTTAGGTAGAGGTCAGTGTCTAGCATAAAAAACTGTAGGATGGATATGCTTGCCTTCGTAACAGCGAGCTGGAAGTGAAGCTCGCTAATAGGCTGTGGTACATTGTTGGAGAAGGCAAAGATGATGTTGATAGCGTTCTCGTTACCAGGAGCCCTTCTGGCAATCATCTCAACCTTGACGTTTGTGTTGCTAACAGTAGCCTGGTGCTCCTTGGGCTTGCTAGGCTCTGGTGGCAATGCTGAAGAGAAGCTCCATTCATCATCGTCATTTGAAGCTGCAGCGGGCTGTTGCTGAGGTGGCGCAGGAGATGCACGCTGAGAGCTCATGCTTCCAGCGCCGAGCATAGCAAAGGGGTCAGAAGCAGGTTGCGATGGAGGAGCAGGCTGTTGTTGAAGAGGAGGTTGAGGGGTGGTTGATTGGGAGACTGGCTGCGAGAAAGAGGCGAATTGTGAAAAGGAGGGAGGAGTTGGAGTCGACACCTGACCTCTGGCAGAGTTATCTTGGGTCATAGAAGATAGAAGCGCAGGGCCCGGGATGTCTGATATGAGTCAGTATACTAACAAGTGACGATTCTTTCAGTTACCACAACTTACTTTGGTTGGCACCGAAGCCTAGAGCAATGCCGCCGCCCTGGCCAAAGCTGCCAGAGTCTCCACCGATATCGAGACCAAGGAGATCGTTCTCAAGACCTCCAGCGCTGGGAGCAGGAGCAGGAGTATTGCCTGACTGAGCACCGTTGCTGGCATCGGCATCAAAGTCGATAAGCGATAGCTCATTTGCTGCACTTGAAGATGCGGCTGCAGTCCCGGACGAAGACGGAGGAGGAGCGCCGGCAGCAACCTTGGCAGCGCCCTCCATGTCGCCCTTTTTCATCATCTTGTACCGTTCGGCTGTCCGGTGTATGCTATCGTTTATCTCCAAGAGTTTGGCAACGGCCTCATGATCGTCGGATTCCTCTTCACACATCTTCTGGATCTTGGGCTGTGCGCTTTGCAAGGCAGAAGCTAATTCGCTGAAAACATCGCCATCTTCCATCGTGTCGCCTGCCTTGAAAGAGTCGAGTCGCTCCTCCAGTAATCGTGCCTTGGCTTGGATCTTGGCAACCTCCTCGGCAGCCTTTGCACGGTAGTCAGTCTTTGATCGTGTGTCGTAGCCAGCCATGATCTTCATGAGGCGGTTGGCTTCTTGAAGGTCCTCAGGGGTACCGCGTCGAATGAGCTCTTGAAGCTTGGCTGATTGAGCCTCTCGCTCCTCTTCCTCCATTTCTTCAGCAGATTTGAGGTTCTATTTGATGTCATCAGCCCAAAAAACGTATAGATTGAAACTCTTGAACTTACGTCGCTTGGATTTAGAACAGCAGCATCTTCCCTTCGCACTTCGGGAAAGACATATCCCTTATAACTCAGCAACCGGTGCATATCCCTGATAAACCCTAGGTCCTCCTTGTATCGGCTTGTTTCACATATCGTCCCTCGCCATTCTTCAATCGCTTCGAGGATCTTTGCCTGGACCCGTGTAGGTCGCATTGGCGGACGCTCGGGGAATCTCCTGACAAGTTCATTAAGGAACTCTTTGGTACCGATCTGTAGATGAAAGGGGTAACCGCAGTTCTTGACGCAAATATCGAGAAGCCCGATGGCGAGCAGGGCAACGTTGGGATTGCGATGATTAATGTAGTTGACGATGGCAGTAGCAGCCTCACGAGGAGCAGAGCCTTTCTTGGAGTTTATAAGATCGGCAATTTCGAGGCTCAGAGCGAGATTGGGTTCGTAGTTCTCGGGACTGCAGGCAGCCTGGACGAAGCGCTGGAGCTGGGAGGGGGTTCGGCTGGACGATGGCAAATCGCCCCAGCGGTCGCGAGCCGCGGCGCGAGCAGAAGCGGCCTCCATTGCGAAGGAGGAGCGAGATCAATGAGTATGCGAATGAGGACGAAGCTATTCGGAGAAGATCTGGCGCGCGCGAGTTGGTAGTAGAAGTGCACAGTATGAGGAGGCAGTGCTACGTGAACAGAGTAGGAGGGTGAGCTGGTCAACTGAACTGAACTGAACTGAACTGGCCCAGCGTTTGGCGGGGGGGAAGCTCCAGCTTGATAGTGCCTGACCGAATACGGTTCAAGGGACGGAAACGGCCTGAAATAGATAAAGAGATAATATGAAAAATTCCAACTATGAGACAGAATGACCAGACTTTAGCTAGGAGACCATCAGCTTGTTGTCTTGTCCCCTCAGACTGTCTCTTTGTTGATCTAGTCATGTACCTGCGAGCCAGGGGACAACGTACATGGAATTAGACACCTAGCACCACGATGACCTAGAGGTTACCTATGATGGTGAGCTAGGCTGTACTGGGGTTAAAGCATGGCGCTGTGGCGGTGCAAGATCACAGTGGTAAGCCACGTGATGGGCTCGAAAGTACTTCATTACATTTTACCCCTGCCGGTTCCGTTACAGCGGCTGTCATAGCGCACCTGTCGCTGCTGTAGCCCTCCATTTTACTGGCATGGAAGTTAGCCTGGCAGGTAGGTTCTGGTACTGACGAGCATGGTCTGGGCTGAAATGCCCCTCACCAAACTGGTCCAAAGAACCAATAAGTTAATTAACCCCACCATCAATCCGTCTTGTCATTATCCGTCCATCACTTTTTGGAGGCAAAATTTAAAACCTTGACCTGACTTGCTTGCACAATTGTACAAACTATTCTTGAACAATACGATTCCACAAACAACCAATAAGCATTTACTGCTAATCATACAAGATGGTCCGACATAAAAAAGACTTCACCTCCAAGGGCAGAAAGGGAGGCCCTACCCCACGTCGAGGACCCCGGCGTGATGAAGAAGATGGTTCTGAATCTTCGCGCCCAGCCTTCAAGGCTGCGTGCTGGGATCTGGGCCATTGCGACCCCAAGCGCTGCTCAGGAAAGAAGCTCATGAAGCTTGGAATGATGCGCGATCTTCACCTCGGCCAACGCCATAACGGAGTCATCATAACACCCAATGGCAAACATACCGTTTCCCCTGCCGACCGCGAACTCATGGATCAGTACGGCGCTGCTGTCGTGGAATGCTCTTGGGCGAGAACCCAAGAAGTTCAATGGAACAAGGTAGGCGGAAAGTGCGAGCGATTACTGCCTTATCTCGTCGCAGCCAACACTGTCAACTATGGCAAACCCTGGCGGCTGAACTGTGTTGAGGCGCTGGCCGCCGCATTCTATATCTGTGGCCACCCAGACTGGGCTGAGCAGATTCTTGCGCCATTCTCCTACGGTCCATCTTTCCTCCAAATCAACTCCACCTTGCTGAAGAGATATGCGGCCTGTGCCGACGAGGCCGAGATGAAGAAGACGGAGGAGGAGTGGATGGAACAACTAGAAAGGGAATACGCTGAGAGCCGAGAGGAAGGAAACGACGATATGTGGACTAGTGGAAACACAAATCGAAGACGCATGGAGTCCTCGGATGATGATGATGATGAAGATGATGACGAAGACGAAGACGACAGCGACGAGGAAGAGGGGAGTGTAGATGGCATCTATCTGGGGAAGAAGCCATCCAAGGCCAACCCAGAAGAGGATGAAGAAGAAAAGGACCGCTACGCAATATCCGATGATTCAGACGACGAAGACACAATGGCCGAGATCCGTCGCAAAGTTCTTGCCTCAAAGACGTTCGCCAATCCTAATGAACAAGAAGACAAGAAGCCTGCCACCATTCCCAACCCACACCAGCAGCAGCAGCAGTTCAAGCCCAACCCCAGCGTGCAGCCTGATTCAGACAACGAAAGGAGCGGAAGTGATGATGACGACGACGAGTTCGACAACATCATCGAGGCTACGCCTGTGACGGATCGTATCGGACTGGCCAAGTTGGAAAAGGAGCGTTCTCAAGCAACTAGGACAACAAGAACGTTTTCAACAAACGCGGTCGGAGCGCCTTACAAAAGCTGATGAGTATGTTGGCTAAGTAGAAATTGTAAAAAAGAGTTGAACCTGCGACAATTAAAATATTCCAGATGGCGGACGAATGTCCTTGATAAACTGTGGCTTTTCGTTGATGAAACGTATTACTAGTGATATATGTCATATGTCCCATCTACCTAGGCATCCAAATCCTATACTCTTCTCTCATCAGGCCATGTATTCATGTCAGGCAATTATCTATACACGACTCCCAGAAGAGAGCCAACCCCTTTTTGTTCCTACTTGTTCATACATATTTTACAAGAATGTTGTTACAGTGTTCGTTTCTCCTTGATCTCCTCATACGTCTGGATTTGATCGTCGATCTCGAAGTCCTCAAAGCCTTCAAGACCGATACCGCACTCAGTGCCCTTGCCCATCTCCATGACATCCTTCTTGACGTGCTTGAGCGTGTCGATTTTACCTGCAGAGTGAATTAGCAACGAAGAACAGTAGAGACTCCGCTACCGATACAGCGAATGAGACAATATGGTTTGACTTACCATCGAAAACGACTTCTCCGCGACGGATGACCTTGACCGTAGACGTTCGCTTAATAGCACCGTTACGAATCTTACAACCTGCAATGCTCTTTGAAACACGTTTCCGGACATTGATAGAAAACAGTTGCAGGATATCTGCTTCACCAAGCACTTTGTGCGTAATTTTGTATGGTAGTAGATCCGAGAGAGCCTCCTTAACATCGTCAACAACGTGGTAGATAACGCTGTGGTCAATGATGCGAACGCCAGCTTCGTCCGCACGCTGGCGGATATGTGGCAGGATAGGGATGTTGAAATTGACAATGATGCTCTTGGAGGCAGCAGCATGGTCGACGTCGTACTCAGAAATAGCACCGACGCCAGATCGTAGGAGTTTGGATTGAACTTCATTGCTGCCCAGCTCCTGAACGGTGCCACACACAGCCTCGACGGAACCAGCGACATCAGCCTTGACGATGAAATTTTGAAAGATGATGCCAGGCTCGGCTGCGACAGGCTCCACTTCAACACCCTCCTCTTCTGCTGCCGCTGCGGCTTCCTCTGCGGCAGCCTTCTCACGTTGGCGCTGTTCTTGTTCGGCAAGTTGCTTGGAACTCTCCTGTCTCTCGGCCATTTCCTCACGATACTCAACTGCTGTCTTGGCTTTGCTCTCATCGGGTGCTTGGAGGACCATTTCACCAGCATCAGGGAGCTCACGCCAGCCAAGAACCTGAACAGGAGTTCCGGGTGGTGCCTCTCGGATATCGACGCCAGCTTCGTTCCGCAGACCCCGTATTCTAGCCCATGACTTGCCAGCAACAATAACATCGCCAAGGCGCAGGGTTCCTCGCTTGATGAGTACTGTGGCAGTCTTTCCAGTGTGCTTGATACTCGATTCTAGAACCCAGCCCTCAGCCATGCCATCTGTCTCAGCACGGACATCGAGAATCTCGGACAATGTGACGATGCTCTCCTCAAGGTCTTCCATGCCCTTACCGGTCTTTCCACTGACAGGAACAACCTGCACTTCACCGCCATAGTCTTCGATTTCCACACCGTGGCGAGCAAGATCAGCCTTGACTTGGTCAACTCGGGCGTCTTCCTTATCGATCTTGTTGATCGCGACGATGATGGGAACCTTGGCGGCCGTGGCGTGTTTCAACGCCTCAAGGGTCTGTGGCATAACACTGTCATCCGCAGCAACAACCAACACCACGATATCTGTGACATTGGCACCTCGCTGACGCATAGACAAAAACGCAGCGTGGCCAGGCGTGTCAAGGAAAGTGATTTGGCTACCGGACGACATTTGAACAATAAAGGCACCGATATGCTGTGTGATGCCACCATGCTCCTGAGCAGCAATCGAAGACTTTCGTAGCCAATCTAGGAGGGTAGTCTTTCCGTGATCAACGTGGCCCATGATAGTCACGACAGGAGGCCTGCTGGGTAACAGGGATGGATCTTCTGGTACTGGTCGAGGTCGGAGATCGCGCTGGGAGCCTGTGTCCACCGTAGGGTCGAAGCCATACTCCTGAGCAACGAGAGCACCCGTGTCGCCGGTCATGATGGTTTCTTCAGTGATTTCCTCGAAGCCCATAGACTCCAAGTCATGCAAGAAGTCCGCAACACGAATCTGAAGAGCACTAGCCAGGTTGGAAACACTGATGTACTCTGGGATGAAGATAGGCAGTGGTGCAGCTTCGGCAGCAACTTCCAGGTGCTTCTTGGCATCCTTCTCGGCCTTCTTGCGCTGTCTGCTTTCCCACCGTCTAATTGCATCCTCGTCCATATCCTCGTCTTCGTAGCTGTTCTGCCGCACATTCTTTGGGCGCTTGCCCTTTTTATCTCGTTTGGTGCGCTCCTCCTCTTCCTCTATCTCGAAGCGAGACTTACGCCTTGGCTGATCTTCTAGTGCCTGCTGGCCCTCCTGGGACAATAAGCCGTCGCCTTGAAGCACAGATTGGTACGTATCAGTGACTTCGGGGGCAGGGGAAGGTCTGTTGCGAATATTTGTGACCCGAGTTTCAAGTTCATCCCAGAACCCGCCCTCCTGGCCTTCTACTTTCTCCCCGATCGATCTCCTTGAGCGCTTCAATTGACCCCACACAGCGTCGCTGCCACCCCGAATCGTCGACGGAGGAGGCGTTTGAGGTTGCGCTTCGGTTTGCTTTTCTGTGGGCTTCGCTTCGGCTTGACTCTTCATCAGAGGTACATGCGTGTCTATCTTTCGAGAGCTAAAAGCCCCCCAGGTAGGGATGGCTGGCTTGGGAGGTTCGTTGGTGGACCACGCTCTGGGTGTCGCCACTGGTGCTGGTGCTCGGTCTGTCTTGAAGGCTTCAGCCAGGATAGAACTCGATAGCGGGTTGGACGGAGGCTTCGACTCTTGGTTCTGTTGTTTCTGCGTCTGCTGTGTCTGCTGTGTCTGCACCTGCTGCGTCTGCGTCCGTCTGATATCATTATTGTTCTTTTCGTTAAATCGACCGAATTGCTGGTTTCCTTTTGTCCTCTGGTTTTGCCCTAGGCCTCTTCCATTGTCTTGAGCCTGATTTTGAGATGTATTCTGACCAGCTGGTATTGTCTTGGCGTTGTCCTTCGCTTGGGCCTGGGCGGGCTTCGGGGGTGGCTTCTTGAGAGGCAATCCCATCTTCTTACGAGCTTCAAGCTCATGAGGAAGTAGTTCGACAGATTGTTTTGCAGTTTCCGTCACCGGCTTATTTGCAAACGCTCCAAATGACCCCAGTCCAGCTCCAAACCCTCCAGGAAAACCCCCGCCTGGGAAACCACCCGGCTTGCCACCATCATTGAGCCCACGGAGCGCAGAGGTCGTCGAGAGGGAGCGCACGCCAGATATTTGCGAAGAATGGCAAGACGATAGCCCGGTGGCTCGAGCGGATGTTATTAAAGCTGCGACGCTGGAAACATGGCGATCTCTAAGCTGCGAGTCCCTCGGCGAAAGTTTGTGGCGGCAGAAGGCGCATACGTAGGAATTGCCGCGCTCCTATTGCTTTTGTTAGCTATTTGAGAGCTGGAGAATAAGCTATATGATACCAACCTGGAAATTACGACCTCTCAACATTGCCACGGAAAGGAATTGGCAGAACAGAAGCAAAACCAACTCGACATTGACTTTGAAACGAATGTGCTAAAGTGCCCTCTGTAAGTGTAGAAATCCATCCGATCTTAGTGGAGTAAGTCCATGTTAGCCACAGCGGGCAAACGCTCGGCGCCGGGATTGTCCGCTACTGGACAATTAAATGCAGGACGATGCCTGACGAAGCATCATCTTTTAGAGCTGTTATTACTTGGTGAAGATCAAGAGATAAAATTACCAAAATTGAATAATGCAGTATATAGAAGTTATACATATATGCTGGATTTCTTTTGACATTTCTTGACTACTTTCTTGAAAAGTTATAGAGCAAGACGCATTTTAGATGGCCAGTGTCCATGTCCAGGACAGCATCCAGGTTTTGTGGAACCACTAGAACAACTACCTCAATCTTCGAGAACACCTTTCCCGTCGCCAATGAAACCACCTACAAACTCCTGCCTAATCATTCTCACCACGCATTGATCGGGTTTCATCTCACAACACATACGGAAATCAAAGGCCACACTCGACATGGCTCCCAACAAGAGAGCAGGAAAACAAAAACGTGCTCATTTCGCCGATAAAAAGAATGAAGCTCCTCCTTCACCTTTCAAGCGGCCCCCTGAAGCTCTGGAGCCCTTCATTCAGTCTCTAGATGAGAAGCACGTCTACGTCACACACATAGACAACAAACCTGCCGAATTCAAGCGAAAGATCTTCCTAGTACCCGTCGGTATGAATGTTGTAGTCGTTCTTCTCTTCATTCTGCGCATGTGGTGGATTGCCCCCTGGTACTGGCAGCTGCTCATGACAGGTTTTGGTCATGAAAACGAGACAACCTGGGATACCGTAGACTCGACATGGTCTCAGATTGCCTTGGAGATCGGAAAGCGCGCTGGAACTATGCTCATCGACTTTGTTCTCTTCATCTTTGTTTGGCCGTGGCCCGTGGAATTCGTCGCTGGACAAGCTCGCGGTAACCCTTGCCAGTGGCGGTGGCAGGTTGGTTTTCGCGAACAGGAGATTTACGTACGCCGAAGCCGAGAATGGGACCAGGCTCTCACCGATATCTTGGAGGATGCGGATTCAAAGAAGATCCTGGTTTCTTACGTTGACAACGCGACGTCCCCTATTCTTCAAGAGCAAAAGACTGGATATCTTTTGATGAACGCCTACTGGGATCTCGACTGGGCACGCATGGTGATCGCGCACCGTCTAGTCGACAAGAAAGAGTTGGCTCTCGAGGCTTTCAAGAGTGTTGTTCTTGTTCATCATGATGCCTACGGTTGGATGTCCTACGATGTCCGTGGCAGCGGTGCTTCGGGTGAGGACGAGCGACGACGACAAGTATTTGCTTTCCGGGATGCACTTACCAAGCTTGGAAAGGAGAACCTATTCTATCGCTGGGTCGAAATCGTGCAATTCGAGGCGACACAGCCTGGTGGTTTTGGTCCCAAGGAGCAAGAGGCTGCGGCTAAGAGAATCCGCGAGTTATTTGAGAAAGAGGACATTGACTTTGACGATCTTTGGAAAAAGAGCATCAGCTCATTGCCATCATAAAGGAGCATAATCGCAAGTACAAACATATCAAAACAGGAGGTTATATTATTATACGCAATATACAGTCTATTTAATGCATGCAGATAAAGGGACATTTACAGTCACAGTAATAATAATAAAAAAAGAAACATAGAAACAAAACAAAAAAAAAACAGTCTTCAGCGACTGTGCAACGCCCAGCGCTTCCTTCTCAGCGAGGAAACCTACTGCGCGTCCCTGCTTTCGCTTGGGATACTTCTTTGGCCACCCTCAGATCCTCGGTCGACAAGTCAGGCTGGGCGTCCCCAGACGCTGACAAGGCCAGGGGCTCTGCAGGTCCTATGAGGGGGGTCGATCCGAGACACACTGGTGCAGGGTTCGAAGAACCGTCGTTCCTCGAATAGTCCCGCCTGGATCGAAACCCAGTCGAGAGCCCGCTACACCAGATGCCCCGGCGGGGACCCCCCGCTGTGAAAGATTCTAAGTTCTGATGACACATAAGGCTTTGTCGCATATGTGGGTGGCTGTAAGATGCCTACAGCTGGCATGCAGGTGGCGGATACTTTGGTACCTTGCCCACAGTGAGGAAAAGCACAGCGGGGCCCACAGCAAAAGCGCCGAGTATCAGGATCGTAAAGAACATCTGTTCAGGTCGGCCTGTGGTGCGAATTGGATTAATAGAGGGTCCTGGTGACAAATAAGATCGGCTGCCATATTGACAGACATGCCGATACCAATCGTTGATGGATTGAACAAAGGCAGCTCCTACGAACAGGTGGCTGTCTATAGAGAACAAATGGGCAGATAGATGACAGTGCAAGTCATCTTGGCCAAGAAGATGTTGTAGCCATATGAAGATAGCATATAATCAATGTTCGTATGAAGATTATCCATGTGGCCCTGACTTCAGGGCGCTGGATAGTGGTCAAAAGGCGAGAACTAAGTGCTCGCAGATTCAGGTGTCCCAGTATTTGGCTCGAGCGGTATGTTCAAAATCGGCGTCGCAGATGTTGAGGTGTCGTAGTCAGGATGGTCAAGATCATCCATCAAATGGTGTATAAGAAAGAGTCTTGCGAGGCGGCCACGACATGGAGGATTCGAATCGAAGAAAAGTGTTACAGTAGTGAGCTTGGATCATTACTTCAGAGAGTCAACCCTGGCAACGGCATCCGATCGACGGCGTTCGAGGCCATAATTGACCATCAGGAGCTCGAGTCACTTGCTTATGTGGTGATGGTATGAAGTTGAAATTATGTGTGGGGAGATTCGTGTCCTGTCTCGGTAGCTGACTAACAAGCGTACATCCACGTATTAGTGGAAAGTGAGCTTAAGTTGCATCTGCCTCCTGTGGAGAATCCCAGTAGAGAGAGACCTCAGGGTATCAGGAAAGTTGGTCACTCGAGGTGTAAGAGATGAAATAACAAGACAGTTTATGCTGTTTAGACTATAATCCTAGGTTTTCTATTTTATACTCTTACTTGGAGGTCATCTTTTCTGGCACTAGAGAAAGGACAAACAACAGCTTTGGTTCTAGCTTTGGCTTCGTATTGTGCTTGATGGGACCGGATATAGAGCGGTGAATTGATACTTTTCTGTTATCAAGCGAGGCCTTGCTTCGTCTGGAGGATCACATGAAACTTGGTGTTCTGCCGAGATGGCCTGATAGCCTGAGCAAGGCAGAATGCTGACTGACTCCAGAAAGAATGGACCTGTCTGTAGGATTGAGGACCGGTCATCCTGGTTGGACATTGAAAAGAGCTTCTCAACTTGTGGTAGGGTGCGTATGTTGGGTCAATCAGTTAGGCACCCTTCCAAGCAACCGTTGTATGAAGTACGTTCCAGACATGGAAGATAAATAAAGCTCTGTTGAGATATCTTCTGGTGAGGGTATGTCTTCATCCTGTCAAATTTGGCATGAATAGTACCTACTACTAAGGTTAGTAGGTTAGTAGTGGTGGGTCGAATCCGATGTGCGTCAAAATCAGTCTTCTCTCCCTGCTCCATGCATTTGTCCCACGGGAGGAAAGTTCCCCTTTCAAACATGGTGGACGCTGGAATCCCCTTATCTGTCTTGTAGCAAAGCTTCGATCCTTGCAAGCAAGCCTCGATCCTCTCAAGGTCACTAGTGACTTTCATGTTGATTCAATTGATTTGTTAAACATCAACTGGCTGTTTCCATCGCCAATTGTTACCAATGATTTACCAGATTGTTTGATGGGTGCCTCGTATGGACCTGCTACATGCTGGGTATACGCATAAGATCCCTGTTTTACGGGTTTAGAGTAAAGAATGACAGTACCTAGTAGGTGAAAACATGTCAATTATATCAGTCGGCCCAATATACTTGGATTCAATCGTCATCAAAGAAAGGAACTAAGAAGATCGGACCAGATTCAAGGCTGTGAATCAGCTGGCATCCTCACATCAATAATCAGCCTCCCTTGCGCAAAGGGTTAGGTCCCGTCCCCAACAGTAACGGCGTAGCTGGGCCATCTATTGGCTCCAACCGCTAATCGGGTACCTTTTACTTCCATACAGGGCAATCCAGTACAACTTTACGGAGCTCCAAGCCCCCCGTCCCAAACCCCTAAATCTGACCGCGCAACTAGCCCCGTTCAGCTCAATCAATCAAGTTCCAGGACCTGACCTCAAACTACTAGACCGTGCTGTGCTGTGCTGTACCCCTTCAACCTCATCTCGACAAAAAAAGGCTTTGCTGCTTCCGCCGCTCCCTCCCCTTGGCCTTCGACTCTTCCCTCCCAGACACCAAAGACAAAACATATCTACCTCTTCGAAATGTCCTCGGGATTGACGCGACGCCGCGGTGCGGGCGGCGCAGGACCTGCGGGCGAAGGCGACTCTAGCAATGGCGCTGCCCCTAGAACAAGCACACCCAGTGCCAGGGACAACGGTCCCGAGACGAGCTACGAGAACTCAGAAAATGGCCACAAGATCGCCTTCGACCCTCGAGACATTAGCGAGAGTGCTGAGCGAAGCAAGCAGCCCAAGCTCACCCTCATGGAGGAGGTGTTGCTACTTGGCCTCAAGGATAAGCAGGTAGGCTAGCATATATGCCCATACACGTGCCCTTTGTTCTGGGACACCACGACACAATACAGACTGCTCTAACATTTGACCTCCCAAAGGGCTACCTCTCTTTCTGGAACGACAACATTTCTTACGCCCTGCGAGGATGCATCGTCATCGAGCTGGCCTTCCGCGGTCGCATTGCAATGGAAAAGGACGCTTCGAGACGCCGATTCCCCCTCGCAGACCGCAACATCGAAGTCATAGACGACACCCTCACCGGCGAGGTTCTCCTTGACGAAGCCCTCAAGATGATGAAGCAGAGCGAAAAGATGAGCGTCGCAACCTGGATTGATTTGATGAGTGGTAAGTCGCCCAAGCAGTATCCCTGCCGAATTTAACAACGTCGCTGACTCCTTTTCGAACAATAGGCGAGACCTGGAACTTGATGAAGATCGGGTACCAACTCAAGCAGGTCCGAGAACGACTCGCAAAGGGCCTTGTCGACAAGGGCATCCTCCGTACCGAGAAGCGCAATTTCCTCCTCTTCGACATGGCCACCCATCCCGTCGCCGACGGCGGTGCCAAGGAGGAGATCCGCCGCCGCGTCCGCACTGTCCTGACCCAGCGAACCGTCGTCCTCAACGGTAGCCAGTTCCTACCCGAGTCGCTCGAGTTTCGCTATATGCGCACCATCGCCATGGTTTGCGCCGCCTACGCTGCTAATGTCCTCGAGAATGCCCTCGCATCCCTTGGCCATGAGGCTCGCGAGAGAGCCTTTGCGCAGACCGATGACCTGCTCGCTGACTACAGTCAATGGCCATTTGGCAAGAAGGCCACGCAGAACGGCGTCGGGGCCAACTTGCCTCAACTCATCAACGAGGTGGGTATTTCGTTTCATGAGAGGTTTCATAACTAACATTGGCTACAGGAGGTCAACAGCGGTAAAGACAAGGAGCTCCAGCTCGAGGTTGTTTCAGCTTGCTTGAGTGTCTTTACTCGACTCGACTCCCTTCTATAAACGTATCGACACAGGTTGCATGCGTATCCGCTATCGCCAAACACGATGCTTGGATTACATCCTCGATCGACTATCTAACGTCCTAGTCAGGCCAAGCTCTTTCCCCCCAAATCTCCGTTCCAACTATCCGATCCTAATCCCTCTTTCGAACCTTTTTCATGACATGACTTTGATGACGACAGTCTCATGGCTCCCCTTCTCACAAACACGATAGCAGCACGAGTCCCTACACACAATCACTACAATATGGAGTAATTCAAGGGAAACTGGAACTTTATTTTCAACTCAACTAAACCGGGTTGTGGATTGTTCCGCGCGTCAAGAGTTTAGAGCTTGGCCATTGACTAGGTAGCCCAGCGGAAACCTTTCTGGGTGTGTGTTTGAACAAGTGGTGTTGGCGATCCGCACACTTTCTTACCCACCCCAAACTTCTTTTAATGTCCTTTTTATTTTTGTCGAGGCTTATCTATTCTTCCTCTTTCTACCGGTTTTGGGAAACAAAAAAAGGAGATGGACGGGATGACTCTGACTCAAACTCGAACTCTGTTGTGTATATGTCCGTTGTGTGCTGGTGTGCTTCTGGGAGGCTAGGGATAAGGAGGGCGAGAATCAGACCGATGCGTGAAGCGTAGCTGTTGCTGTTTTGTCGTTGAAACTGGGTTTGGTGTTATCTGTTGTAATGAAAAGAAAAATACCACAGACAACTTCTGTTTTTTTTACATGATGAGGGCGTCTGTTTTCTCAGAGGACAATGGGTCTCTTCTCTTGCTACTTATGTTGCATCTGGTGATTTTGGGCTTTATATGATGATCATGAAGAGAAGGAGTTGGGTAGGTAGGTAGTCACGACAGGAGAAAGGATGAAACTTAATGTCAGAATAATACATGGGAATTTGCACTGCTAGGCTTGGAAGTTCAACGGCTTCATGTATCGACAGCGCGTTCTAGACATGTTTTTCTTCGCTTTCATGTCTATATACGAATGAATTATGGCCACTATCGAATGCGTTTTGAGTATCATCACTCCTGAAATCCTTCTCATTCTTCTTCTCCTTTTTGCCGACCGGAACTCCGCCAGCGCCGTGTATCTTGATTATATCAAAGAGTAAAAAAATCAATCAATCAATCTTTTTCTTCATCTCTGCTCTTCCTCAAGCTCATTTCTTTCCACCCTTCTTTCCACCTCCAACACCCATGGTACCCTCGAAGCCGGGACGACCCTTCTTCTTAGCACCGGCGGCACCACCCTTCTTCTTCTTCTTACCAGCCTTGCCTAGAAGCTTATCATCGCGGCGGGCGCGCAGGTTCTCTTCTCGCTTGCGCTGGCGGTCCTTTTGGGATTGCTTGACGCCGTCAACTCGCTCGCGCCAGGCCTTCTCGCTCTTCTTCTTGGCAACCTCCTTTCGCTTAACGGCGCGCTTGAGGAGAGCTTCGTCATCGCGAATCTTCTCACCCTCTGCGCGACGGCGGGCTGTCAGCCAGACGTCCTTCTCGGCGATATCAGCTCGCTTCTCGGGATCGAGCTCCTCAAGACGCTTCTTCTGGTTTTGGACCTTGATGAGGGCCGTCTTGGGATCCGAAGGTCCCTTCTTCTTACCCTGGGTCAGGACATGGCCAAGGTCGCGTGAGAGCTGGGCACCATCGCCAAAGGCGACGCGACCAAAGGTAAAGTTGCTGGCATTCTCGTCGAGCTCGACAGCGGGGCTCATAATACCGGGCGAGTTGGATACTAATGCCTCCTCGCGCTTGCGTTGCTCTTCCAGCTTGGCTTGCGCGCGCATCTCCTGCTTGTGGGCTTTTCGTTGCTCTTGCTTCTTTCGTCTTGACTCGATAAGCTCTTGGCGTGTGCGAATGGGCTTTCCATCAGGACCATCTGCTTTTCGGGCGGCACGGAGAGCCTCGATCTTGGCAGCAAGACGCGCTCGGATGGCAGTAGTGTCGGCGGGGAGCTTGATGTGCTTGGGCTTTTCGGAAGGGGTGACGGTAGATGAGATAGAAGTAGTAGTGCTAGCAGGGTCGGTGGCTGTTTCTGCAGGAGCTGCTGAGTCGAACGTAGGGGAGTGTGGTTCGGATTCGTGACTTGAGTTGCCACTGGTCTCATCCTCTTTCTCCATACCGGAAATATCCATGGGCAGAACTTCACCATCGCCACCAGTTGTTGTCTCCTCCTCTTCCTCCTGGTCCTCCTTTTGCTTCTGGGCCTTAGTGGCAGGGGTTTTTGCCTGCTTCTTGGCGGCTTGCTTCTGAGATTTTGTTGTGGGTGCCTCTGTCTTGGTCGTCTTTTGTTCCTTCTTCTCTGGCTTCTCAGTCTTCTTGTCCTTCTTCTTCTCCTTCTTGGCCGCTCTCTTCTCTTCCCTCCTTGACAGCTTGGAAGACTGGGTCGCTTCAGCGGATTCCTTGGGCTCTGCGTCATCATTATTGTCCTCATCCTCATCGAGCTTCTGCTTCTTGTTGTTCTCAGTCTTGGCCGCCTTGAGACCCTCGCCAGGCTTTTCGCTGTCTACGCCAGGAATAGGCTCGTACTCCTCCCAGTCGTCATCGTTCTCGGCTTCGTCCTGCTGCTCCATCTCGCGCAGCTTGCGCTTGTTCTTGGCGCGTTCATCCATAACCTCTTTGGCGTTTCGGTTTAGCTCGCTATCAGGATCCAGCTTTCCTCTACGGGCAGCGGCGGCTTCCTCTTTGGTCTGCTTCTTCTTATTCCATTGATCCTATGGTCTAATTAGCCTCTTATCGCGCTTATTATGAAGAGCATGAGGTGACGAGAGATATGTGGTATAATCAAGTGGAGGGCAGATGGGTATGGATCGAGATCGATAGAAGGTTCGCTTCACATACGCTTGTGTCTTCACCGTAGTACATCTTGGCAGGGATGAGACTCAGAATGCCATCAAAGGCATTTGACTGGAGCCGCAGGCGGTCCTATAGTAGTCAAGGTCAGCTCAAAGACTTCCTATCGCCATGTATCCAAGACTTGTACGATGACAGGCGGGGCATCAGGGCGACTGGTAGAACGTACCTTTACTGAAGACTCTGCCATATTAGCTGTCCTTTTCGGTCAGATCAGATACTGAGAGGTATCTTTGGATCGCAATTATTATTTGGGTGCAATTATCGAGATGCTATCGCTCTCGACAATAATAAGAGGTTGGAAAAAGAAAGCTCGGATGGCGATTTGCTGCCTCAATTTTTTGGGGAGGATCGTTGTAATTTTTTTTTCCTGCTAACCACTGGGCCTTGCTTTGTGTGGGGAAACCCGAACTACCTGAAGGCGGTCGATCCACCATTGGAAGTTTCCATTAGCGCGATTCGGCCGAGATACGTACCGACTACGCCCTGTTCAGGGTCTCAAAGTCTTTTGGGAGCCTCATAATAAGCTTAGAGACATCAACTACATGATACTTGCATGTGTACACAATCGAACCGACTCACACCTAGCTGAAGAAGCACAGGCTTTTATCTGGTGTATATCCATATTTTTTGGAATTCGAGTGTGGCATTCCTACCTACTGAATGGGGCTGGTATAATACTGGCAATGGAAAATTATTGACTCTTTAGCCTAGATATCCATACGTCGCTAAGTTTTTGCCTAGAACGTATGTTTAGCCTATTGAACTTAACTTTGCTATTCAAATACTCTCTCAAGTTATACAATATTCTAAAGGGCTAGTTGGCATGGAGAGGGTGAACGTGTCATCAAACGCAAAGGCCTAGCTGGTTGTCGTGCGAGGAATCAAGATGGAGGCACCTATCTAGTAGATACTTGAACTGCCCAATATAGAATTCCAAAATACATATGCTTCTCAAAAACTTCCTTCTGCCATCTCTGCAATGGTACATTGAATCAAGGTATTACGGCTTGTACGAGTCAAGAATAGTAGAATACGGGAACGAGTATCGAGAGTTTTTATTGATGGTTTTTCGGTCCAAACAGTCATCGAAAATCGCATCTAGAAGATAACACACAGTGTATTTTATTTTTTTGACCAGAAAAGCGAAAGCCAGGATGTATTCGTTGATCATAATCGTCAAGTCTGTCATAATCTATCCTCTATTTCTTCTTGCCCTTCTTTCCGAGAGCGGCCTCTCGTTTGCGTGCCTCTCTCGCCTCGATCTCAGACTTCTTGACCTTTTCTTGCTCCTCCCTCTCTTCGCGCTCGGCCTAAACAGTATTAGCACAAATAGTCCGGCTGAGATTTTTCGTTATAATGGGCAACTAACTTGTCGTCGGGCAGCGTCAAGTTCGCGCTGCTCACGAATAGCCTTGAGGCGTTCCAGATCGGCCCTGGAAACGTCGGTCTTGCCTTGGGCTGTCAGGCGCATGTGCTTCTCCTTGGCCGCTGCAGCCTCGAGGGCCTCGCGCTCGCGTCGAGTGGGTGCCGCCTGCAAATTCTCCATGTCTTCTGTGAGCTCATCGACTCCCGCGGTAGCCTGCTTGCGCGCTTTCTTGGAGTGGTTGGGGTTGGCGGGCATGTCTTCATCCTCGCTGTCGCTCTCTTCAGAGTCGCTTGAGGGCAGGTCGCCGACCTCAACTGTCTTGGCCTTCGATTTGGCTATCGCTGCCTCCTTGCGGGCCTTCTTCTCGGCTTTGTGAAGTTCTCGCGTCTGCTCTTGGGTGAGTTCCTTGGCAGGACCAGCACCATCATCGCTGTCTTCCTCCTCTTCAGAGGATTCTTCCTCTTCAGAGTCCTCTTCGTCACCGTTTTCCTTGTCATGATCGACAGCCCACATGCTGACTTCGTTTCCATCGGCATCGAGAGGTCGGATGTCGCGTGAGAACTTCTTACCACCTGCGCTTGTTAGTATTCTTATGGCATTTCTGGGGCGCAAATGACGAGCAGACGTACCTCCTCTAGCGGGCTTTCTGAATTTTCCTCCTCGGCCGCGCGAGCTTGTTCCAGGGGGACCACCAGGAGCCATGATGGGCGATTTGTGGTGAGTTGTGTAGGTGAAGTGAGTTTGCACGAAGATAAGCTTGTTAGGATTCTAGTCCTGGTTGTCTGTAGAATCTGATGTTGTTTGCTGATCAAACTTGTTCTGAGGCGGGGTAGCGGGGTAGCTAATGACGGCAGCAGCTTTTTGATCAAGAGAGTTCAAAGATTAAGGGATGGTGTTAATCAGGGACTGTCGGGGTTCCTGCTTTTATATGAGTCAAGGGTTACCAACTTATGCTACATACAACGCAAAATTAATGGGGATTCGCTGATATTTCCAAATGCTAATTTGGGTACATAACATATACTTTATGCAGGAGTATTGTGTGTCAAACAGGGAAAGCTCAGGGGGGAAGAAATGGAAGCACAAAGAGATATTGTACCAATAATTTTGGGAGTAACTGTTTTAACTTTTTTCTAGGCCTATTACTGAGGTAGGAATAAACTTCTATTGAACGCAAATATTTAACTGCATACTATGTTCTTGGCGTACTTAACGACATCTAAGATATTTAGAATCATGCGATGGTGTGTCGATTTTATTGTCTGCGACTGTTCAACATATTGAGCTAAGGTACCTTGGTAGTATGTATGTCAAGGCAAGGCAAAAGGGACATGTGAGTCAGGAACAGGATAGATCAGGCACTCCACAGGCCGTTGGAGTCATTGAGCGAATGGGACACACCCGGTTTGTCGTGGTCTGAGGGGTGTAAATCGCAGTAGGCATGCAAGTGCCTTGGTGCTCAGCTACTGTGTACCAAGGTATGGACGCTCGCATGACTTGATGCTTTCTTTGTCATGATACAATCTTTCCTATGGTCTACACCCTAGAAACCCAGATTGGCACATTTGCACGTCCCAGTCTTTCGAAGCAAACATAACAGATTACTAGGACAAATAAGTTCATTAAGCCCTAAAAATCCAAAAACAGGCCAGCAACTTTCCGTCGCGCAAGTTAAAACTCAACAGACATGATGGAGGGACCCTGACACCTCGGCGCATCAATATTCCGCACCCGCTCTGCCAAATGCCCCACCCACGTAAACAAAACCATCTCGAGTGAGCCGCAATTTGATTTCTTTTTTTCTTTTCTTCTTCAACCTACTAGAAAAACTGAATCCTTCAAATTCACTCTGGCTCCCATTACACCATGGGGGTACTTGGAGGGGAAACTGGAGGAAAGATGAATTCACCGCTGACACTTACCCTCTGTCCTGCTTGTAGCTTTTGCTGCGTTGGGAGAGAGAAATTTTGACGCGGTACATACCACTTCTTCAACACTCTTTTGCTTTCTGAGAGACGACGAATATCGTAGTAACTAAGCCGGGCGCATGTGTTTGGCCATAAAAAAAAATTGCGCCGGTTTTGTCCACCCGTGGGCAACACACGTACGCTGCTGCTGCCCTTGAAAATGTTGCTTCTCTGGTCTGTCCTTGCTTCATATGTCAATCTCGACTGCAACAGGACTGTCGCAAAGAGTGGTCCAGTAACATTCCGTCAGGACTCTCCCAGCTGTACAACGTGAACACGCAAAGCTATGTCGATTTTCGAGTTCTGAACTACATGAGTATCAGAAAAATTCAATGATTGAACCCGACACAAATGTCTGCTTGTTTGCGAGTGCTGTGGTATAGGGTAGGCGACTGGCTTTTTTTCCTGTACGTGCAAGACGGATAACAAATTATCATTGACATACGCCTATGACCATGGCTTGTCGAAATATAATTTTGATGAAGTCACCTTGCTGTGTATCTTCCCATTCATTTCCCAAGTACGAGCATTTCGTGGTAGAGTCTAGCTTAGTACCATGCTTGTTTCGGTTGTTTCCTCACAAACAGCGAGTAAAACAACTATGTTTGAGAACATCGCTGTGTCAAACCTGTGATCCGTTTTTCATGTCCTAGTCACGGCGACCAAGCAGGTGTTTTACAGCATACAAGCTGTTTGCAAACCCTTGGAATATAGGTCAGTGACGTTCAAAGACCTGGAGTGGGAATATGCGTACTTCATAAAAATCAGATTGCGAGAGAAACTGTTCTTTGTTGGTGGGACGATGCCTAGGGAGTATCAAGGCGTTCAAAAAACCAAACCCTCTTCACCCTGATAAATCCTGCAAAACATCGTCAAGTCTCTTTCTCTTCTGCTTTCTCAATGCCAAAATAGGCGCCGAACGCTGCGAAGCTACCAAGCTAGTTTCTTTCTTAGGAATCGGCACTGGTTTTTCTCTCGATGCACCTCGACCAGCAGCGTCTCGTGCAAAAGTGTATCTCCGCGTTGCGAACAACCCTCTACTGACATATGAAGGTCTCGTACCAATGCCACCAGATCGAGAACTGTGTCCCAAATGAAGACAGGCAAGTGGTCTTGAAGGTAGAACGAAAGGACCAGCTACGGCTTTTGTAGAGGGACGAGCACCGCGAGCCTCCAAGTCTTGATCTGAACTCAACTGGCCTAGAAAGGAGTACAGCCAGAACGCCCAGGGCTCGAAAGCCACGCCGTGACACGCTCGAGCTTCTCGAGACGCGGCATCAGTATCCCATGATGGTGTCTGTACCTTTGCCGTATCAGTGAGGTAGTCAAGAAGAGGCGGTGCTTGATGCTCTTGAACGAACTTGACGGCACATCGAGAGTCGCTGCATAGCGAAACCAAGTCGTTGTCGATACTCGCCGCAAGGTCACGAAGAGGCTTACTCCTAGTTTCCTCAAGCGGCGCAAACAACATGAGATATCGTAACAACGAATCCTCTAGCCCGGACGGTGCGTCATCCTGTTCCCACCCATTCTCCAACGCTGCCTCGTAGCTCCGGGTCCAGTCCTCCCTTGCGCCCATGACGTCGTATAAAGCAAGAGAAGGGAACTTGGACACCCACTTGAGAGATTCGTGAGTCGTGGACTGATCGCCCCATATTCTCAATATACGCAGCAAGGGAAACGGGTCTTTCTTCTCAGTCCACCCCCGGACAAGACGATCTGAGACGCGTGGGAAGATAGTCTGGAGCTCATCAGCCGGTTTGATGAGTTCAAGGGCGCCGAGATTGGGCATGTCGGCGAGACATAAAAGATCATGAGTGCTGAAAGAGCATCCACCTGTGAGAACAAGGTGTGTAATGAAGTCTGTGGGTGGTGCCGTTAGGGGCTGGGTATAACGGGTAAGATCGGTGCCAGGACGGCATATATGTTGTCGAAAGCGGTACAGCCCAAGAGTTTTGTCATCCTGGTCGTCCATGAGAATTTTGGAGAAAATCTTCCAAGCATGAAGACACACGCCTCTGGTAGAGAGTCAGCCTTATATGACCCAAGGGATTCCGCGCCATCCGCAACACTAACTGACCTGGCCTCTAGGTACCGCCAAATGCGCCACAACATATTACTCGGAATAGTCTCGAGATGTGCCCCAGAACGAACCTTGCCAATGTTATCTGCAAGGACGCTGATGGCCATATCTACCAAAGGCCGAGGTCCACGCGGCCCACGAGCTGTAAAGGAAGGATATGGCCGACGCCGACTCCAACCTGCCGAGTCCTCATCAGATTCGGCGAGAGCCCCTCGAGACATGGCATATTCTGTAAAGACCTGACCTGAGGTTTGGTCGAACATGGCTGATAATACTAGAGCAAGCAATTCATATGAGTTTTGTCACCGCTTGAAGAAGGGCGAAGCGCTTACTGTAAGAGGTTGTAAGGGTGGCAAGGTTGCTGGAACCCGCTTGGTGATAACCCGCTTGGTGGAATGCCATCTCACTAAGATGCTTGTAATGAATGACAAACGACGGCTCAGCTTCAAACACGACTTCAAACTTAGAAATCGTAGTGGTAGTCAATCAGAAGTTCTCTCAAGTACTGTAATTCATTTATAATAATTTTTATTTATTTGTCGCTCTGAAATTTTCCTACTATCCTCACTCTCAACGGAAACGCCGTCTAAGCAGTCCGTTTATCTTTTTTCCCTTATAGTGACGGGAACAAGCGAAGCCACGCATATGGCTTGACAACGGCCGCCCTGTGATGCGATGGCTTCAAACCGACCATTCAGCTTACTTCAACTCTCAAGTAAATGATTTAAATCCGGGTAATCATTCATCAGTTAATACTTTTCCCAATAATATGCGCTATGGTATCCAATCGTAATGTCTTTCCTTCTCTTAATACTGTATCATTTATAGCATGGGCTTGAGGTCCTCGGAAACGTGGAAGGGAGCTTCGGTCTTGCTCTTAACTTCGTCAACAGTGACGCCGTCGGCGATCTCGATAAGGGTAAGACCCTTGGCAAAGTCAACGTCGAAGACAGCCTGGAACTATAGTTAGTACATTGTCGGGTAGTAGACAGCGAACTCAGATAAACTTACCAGCTCAGTAATGATTCTTGACACGCAAGCAGGTCCAGTCAGAGGGAATGCGCACTTCTTGACAATCTTGGGGTTGCCTTTCTTGTCTGTGTGCTCCATTGTCACAACGACCTTGGTCTCGCTGGGGTTGCTGACAAGATCCATAGCACCACCGAAGCCCTTGACCTTTCCGGGAAGCATCCAGTTGGCCAAGTCACCATTGGCGCTGACCTGCATGGCTCCCAGGATGGTAAGGTTGATGCGACCGCTACGGATCATGCCAAAGCTCTCCTCGCTGCCGAAGACGGCGGCACCAGGCTTGAGGGTGACAGTCTCCTTACCAGCGTTGATCAGATCAGCGTCCTCCTGGCCCTTTTGAGGGTAGGGTCCGAGGCCAAGAATACCGTTCTCAGACTGGAGCTGGACTTCAACCTCGGGACCAACGAAGCCAGGTGCGAGCATGGGCATACCGATACCCAGGTTGGCGTACATGCCGTTCTTGAACTCCTTCGCAGCGCGGCGAACAATGCGCTCACGCTTGGCAGCTGTGTCGCCAGAGCCCAGAGCCTTTGTGGCCTCGGGGTCGCTGGGGTCCTTGGCAAAGGTGTACTTCTCGATCGACTTCTCCTCGGTGCTTTGAATAACACGTTTGACGTAGATGCCGGGCAGGTGGACAGCCTCAGGGGGAATCTCACCGGGCTCGACGATGTGCTCAGCCTCGACAATGGTCATCTTTGCGTTGCGGCCCATGGCACCGTTGAAGTTGTGTGCAGCAAGACGGAACTGGCAGTTACCGAGCTTGTCGGCCTTGTAGGCTTTGACGAAGGCGTAGTCACCGTCGATGCTCTCTTCAAGAAGGTAAGACTTGCCCTTGAAGACCTTGACGTCCTTGGGTTGAGAGTAGACATCAGGAGAACCGTCGGCCTTGTTGCGGAGAGGGAGCTCGCCGGTCTGGACAACAGTACCAAAGGCGGCGGGGGTGTAGAAAGCGGGCACACCCTTTCCACCAGCGGCGCATCGCTCAGCCAGAGTTCCCTGAGGGGTCAGCTCGAGCTCGACCTCACCAGTGAGGTACATCTTCTCAAAGGTCTTGTTCTCGCCAATGTAGCTGGCAATCATCTTGCTGATCTGCTTGGTCTTGAGAAGTCTGCCGAGACCGAAGTCATCCGTACCGGCGTTATTCGAGACAGCTGTGAGACCGGTGATGTTGGGCTTCTCGAGGACCTCGTTGATCAGGGAGTCGGGGACACCACAGAGACCGAAGCCACCGCAGAGGAGAGTCGAATTGGGCTTCATGTCCTTGAGAGCTTCCTTGGCTGAGGGGAAGACCTTGTTAATCTCGGCGCGACGGGCAGTCGCTGAAAAGGATCGCGCAAGAGCGGCATTGGGCTTGAAGTTGTCAGTATGCGCCTGGAACTGCACGATGCGCGCTTGACCATGAATGAACCTACGTTAACGGGACTGCGAGCAAAGGCTCGAAGAGTCCTTAACCGGAAAGCTGCGGAAGGCATCTTGTGTATATGTAGCTGGTGAGAGAAAGGATAAGAGGGAGAGAAAGCTTCCTGTTAGCTACAGTGTATGCTAATTGGGAGACCTTTTAAGCTTCATGCACCAGAGATTCCTCTATGGTAGGAATTGGAGTGAGAGGAGGCAAAGGAAGGATAGTATTAGAGAGAGGGAGAGGGAACGGAATAGAGCTTGAGCCGAATGACGATAATAATCGGCGGGCCGTTGGCGGGGGATACCCGTTTATGAAGGCCGGTGCTGGCCGTGGGTCCATCTCCGTGTCGCATCTTGCTAAGCTTGAGCGTAAACTCGGAAGCAGGAATCGGCATTCGGGAAATCATGGGGAAGCCGATGATAGGAACAAATCGCAAAAGACCCTCACACCGTGGCAGGCAGCGTTACTAGGCGCAATTACTACGATCTTTGGCTAGCAAATTAGGTACTTTACACTGCGGGAAGTGGCCGTGGAAGATCTCCCCGGTGTCCTCCAGCTGTCACGTCCACTTGTGGAGGGCCGAGGATAATGGCACTGTACAGTAGCGGAGGGACAGCGGGGACTCAAGTCCGGGGCCAGCCTGTTCAGAGCTATCCTGCCGTGGTATTAGTGGGCGGGCAACTGATCCATCCATCCATGGGTAATGGGTTTTCCGAAGGCGACCGGCTATTCGTTTCGGGAGTTGGCTCTTGTTTTACTATGGCTGTCATGACATGACGGACCTAAGCTTCTCATGACAGCTAAACAGGAGAGCATTTGTCGGGATAGGCCTAACTTTATTAGGCAAATTCACTGTTGCAAAGACAGGATTATTTCGGGGTTCATCCACCGCTTTATTTATTGGCATTTTTTGTATTAGTAGTAATTATTGTGACTACCTTGGTACTTGCTCGATGGTGACTTGTTTGCTTGCTTGCTTGCTTGCCGTTCCGGCCACTATCCGACCGACCCGAAGTCGGCTGCTAGCCTTGGAAGCGAAGCTAATATGGAGATCCCCTCTCACTCTCTTCCCTTTCTCTGCAAAGTAATGCAGCACAACGCCAAGCCAAATACTCCATGATATTTTGACCAACAAAAAACCAACAACGCCAAAACGCCAAAACCCATCAATGATTGTGCAGGTAAACCATGAGAATGAAATATTCCCTAAAAACAAGCTCTCATGAGCGGAAGAATGATAATAAACCACCGGGTATTCCTTTATCCTCCTCCACTGTAGCCATTTCCCATCATGAGAGCTCACCACGCTTGCTCATCCATCCACGCTCATGGCGGTTGTAGCATTTTCCGGGTGAAGAGACACGAGTCCGATCAAGTTTCCTTCCGGATCGACGAACTCTCCTATGTCCATGATACATTTTCGAACTCCGAACCGCAGCTGCTTCACCTCGCCGAAATGATACTCGATCAATGACTCGGCCGTCTCAATATCAGCAACTCGGATGTGACACGACGGTGTTGCACCGCCCGCCCTGGCCATCTGTCGCCTGTGCTCAAGATGGGCACCATCATCTCCTGTGCTTCTGATTTGAATCAGGGCGCCTGTGATGCGAGAGTCACCACTCTGACTTGAGTTGAAAAAGTTCATGGGCTGTGTGTCGAAGTGAGATGATCCCCATTGCCGCATGTATGGGTCATCGGACTGCTGGGCGTTCATGTCTCCATGAAACTTCCAACCGAAGCAGCGCGAGTAAAAGTTTACTGCCCTCTCTATGTTGAAGCAGTACAGTAGAAGAAAGTCGGGAGTTCCGCCCATGACAGACGCATCATGTCTCTCGACTCCACATGTTTCAGTTTGAGGCAGCAAAGGAGGCAGCAAGTCGTTGTCATTTGTGATGTCCGGAGAACCACGGGTTCCAACGGACAGGTTTTTGGCGGCAGTTATAGGCAGTGAGAATGTTGATGCAAAAGCAGGCGGAGTGGGCATCTCTGCAGTAGGAGTGTGGAGGGCGTCGTAGCCCAGTGAAGGTACTGGTGATGGCGTTCTCCGATCCGTATCCAGGTCCATAGCTGATGAAGAGAGCGAGAGAGAAGGTCGTTGTTTTGTATACGAATCCATTTTCGATAACGTGAGAATATGATTAACCAGGACAGACTCAGTTGGAACTTGCCAGAAGGAGTGTCAAGTGATTCACGCTCGGTTCAGTATTACGATAGGGAAGGGAAGAGCGACAGGCCGTGAGGCGATAGTCTAACAAAAGAAAGAGAAGTCGAAAAGTGAATCAGAGACAGTAACACAAACCGACAGTGACCACAGCCGGATTATCAATAACCAGATGACTAGACAGGTTATACGATTTGCACGAGCAAGCAAGCCATCGGATGGCGGACATGGGTTTCCTTGTTCTTATAGCCACTTATAGCCACTGGGGAAAAGAGGAGGCAATCTCCGAGAACTCCAAAGGCAGAGTCTCCTTACATATTGCATGCCTTGATGTGCATAAGCCTTAAAACACTCAAAAAGCAATCATTCGAGACTGAAAGTGCGGAACTTGGCGTTGGCTCTATCTGGGGCTTGCCAGGCCAACTTGGGCTAAGTGGTATGGAGGTTAAGGCAAGGAGAGGCAAGACATTCAGAACATCACCAAAACAAAACAAACGCTGGACGGGACCTTTCCCTCTCTGGTGTTACGTCAAAGGACCAATTGTTAACTCAAAACGGCCTAAAGACGTCAAGGGCGGAAGAAACCTGCAGCAAGGTAGGGGTTCTCGTTGCGCAGTGCTAATGCAGAAGAGAGCTTGTTGATGTCTCGACGTGGTGCCCATCATCATTAGCATGCGTGTCTTGTCAGATCAGAAAAGGCTGGGCTGTGTATGTTGATGTTTAGGACCCTAGAATTTTCCTTGGTGTCTAGAGTTTTGGCTGGAATGGTAAACAACCCGATATCCCACGGCTGAGCGGCTCGACACCAAACATTTGTCTTAGCAGCGTGCGTTTCTTAATTTACACACATAGTCCGGATCGCTTTAGTGTCTGGATTCACGTTTGGCTTGTCTCAGTTTCCGACACAAGATTTTGTTTGGGTGACGATCACCGATCGTGATGAACGTGGCGGAACGAAACTAATGTATGTGATGTGTAAATCGTATGCATGGTAATAAAGGGCGAAGTGAGGTTTGAATAAAACGGGTGGTTGAGATGATAGGCTAATGCTGTTGGATATCAGAGTGGATAGACTGGATAGGCTGGATCGAATTGGCCTGAGCGTTCTGCAAGGCGGGCTCTATTTGGCGGGTTTTATCAAAGCAAGGAGTTCGTCAAATGTGATCGCCTGGACAAAGTTCACATGCTTATGCTGCAGTAGCTGCATAATCTTTGTGCAAGGAAGATCTGGCGTGAACTATTTGTCAAAGCAAAGGTCCCAAGATTGACTCCATATTTAAAGAGGGCAAAGAATTTTGAGTGAGCAATCGTGGTCATAACACGACGCAACTTGAGCCTTTGTTGATCCCATATTAAGCGGATTGAGTCCATACATTCAAACTAACTCTTGTCAGTCGAGGTTCAAGATCCCTAAGCAAATCTAATACTATACAAAACCTCATGTAAATATACAAGACAAATTGAGTGCTCGAAAATCAATCAACCTAAACACAGCAAAAGGATAATTGCTACTGTTAGACTGTGTACCTCTCTAATCACATCTGTAATAGGCTTCATCACAGGCATTTTTGGACCCTGCCAGACGAATGAAGCTACGGGCACGGGCGAGACGGGCAAACTTACTTGAGGTACGTACTTTTACTGATAAGGATCTTATCGCCCCGCAGATCCCATCGTCGCAGAAAAAAAATTAGTAAAGGCTAGGCCAGGCCAAATAGCGACAGCTTCAACACCAAGGACCCTCCGAAACGACGACAATTTCCGCCATTCCCACAGCTGGCGCATTACCCTCGATCGCTATGGAGTCAAATTCGAAACGCCGCAAGATAGACCATGACGGCTTAAGACACGATGCTCTCATTGATTTTGAGGCTCGTAGCTCTGCCCGTGTCTCAACCGCTAGCACATTCGTGCTCCAAACCGACGAGCTCCTGAAAGAAGCAAAACTCGATTACGGAAAGGCATTAAAGGGAGTCGATGAACATCTGCATCGATTAAAGGAGGCCATTGACACTGCGACACCCCATGGTCCTGAACCTGTTCGTTCCATCCCGCTGACAGCCGCCGACTCTCAAATAGACTAACAAATTTTCAAGATCACCCAAGTCACCACTCGCTTTGAGAAGAAGCATCGCATCGTCATTCCATACCCCGATCCAAAGCCCGCAAAAGATGCGCCATACAAGCTTTCCTACGAGAAGCCAGCTTCCTACAATGTCGTCGGCAGTTACGTCGCCAAGACCATGGTCAAGTCCCAGGCGCAATTTGGAATCGACATGGTGGTCCAGATGCCCAAGAGCATGTTCCAGGAGAAGGACTTTACGAGCATGCGATACTTCTACCGCAGGGCTTACTACATCGCCTATATCGCCGCCAGCGTTAAGAAAGAGTTGGGTGATTCAATGGACATTGGTTTTGAATACTTGAATGAGAACTCGCTTTTGCCTGTACTCGCACTTCGACCCAAGCCCGAAGAGGAGGATGAGGACAACAAGGAGACCAAGGAAAAGGCTTCCAAGAAAAAGTCAAAGGCCTCAAAATCCCCGTATACCATTCGACTTATCCCCTGTGCGCCTGAGGGACTCTTCCCTAGGTCAAAGTTGCTTCCTAGCTCTAACAACAACCGAAGTGGGGAGACCGACGACAAGAAGACCAAGTCCGACACTCCTTTTTACAACTCTACTTTGAAAGCAGAGGAAACATTCATTTCCTACTTGCGTGTCCTTACACATGCTAAGAATGAGTGCCCGGGTCTGACTGATGCCTGTGTGCTGGGACGAATATGGCTGCAACAGAGAGGCTTTGGCAGTTCCTTGTCCCGAGGTGGCTTTGGCCACTTTGAGTGGTCTGTTATGATCGCTTTGCTGCTCCAGATGGGTGGACGCAATGGCAAGGCCTTGTTTTCCAACTCTCTCAGCAGCATGGAGCTCTTCAAGGCCGCCGTTCAGTTCCTCTCGACTACCGATTTTAACGAGAAGCCATTTGTTTTTGGTTATTCCAAGATGAGCGTCGATAACGCTCGAGAAGATGGCCCTGTCATGTACGACCCCATCAGAGAACTTAACATCCTGTCAAATATGAGCCCCTGGTCTGCCAGCCTCCTTCAGATGCACGCCAAGACAACTACAGACAACTTTGCAGACGAAGCCGCCGACAAGTTTGCCCCTACGTTCATTATCAAATCGGATGCGCCCCTCCAGACTTTTGATGCCATTTTCGAGCTCAAGAGCCAGGGATCCAAGCCTTTGGACTCTCCTGATTGCAGAGGATCCGCTTGGAATTTTAGCTTGGAAGCCCACAAAGTGCTCAAGCAGGCCTACGGTAATCGATCCCACCTCTTGCATTTCCAGTTGCCTTCAAAGGCTGGTTGGAAACTGGGCGCTGCACCACCTTCAGACTCTGGCAAAGTTCAGTTTGGCGTCATGTTCGAGTTTGCCCAAATGGGTCGTCAAATGGAGCATGGTCCTCCAGCCGAGGAACCAGAGGAAGCTGCAAGGTTCCGTCGATTCTGGGGTGAGAAGGCCGAGTTGCGTCGCTTCAAGGATGGAAGTATTCTCGAGTGTGTTGAGTGGTCAAGCAAGGTACCTTTCAGGATTTGCGAGGAGATTGCCGAGCACACCTTGAAGCGACACCTCAAGGTTGACAGCGGAGATATTGTTGCATTTGGCGCAGGTTTCTCCAACATAGTTACATTCTCGCATATGGATAAGGAGGCTTTCGACGCTGCCCGACGAGCTTTCCAAACTCTTGAATACGATATTCGAAACCTCGAAGATTTGCCATTGCAGATCCGACAACTTTCGGCCGTATCGCCAGCTGCCAGATATGCTTCCATTGATGCCCCTAGTCCCGGCTTCCACACAGGAACTATCGAGCCTACAGATGTCAATATTTACTTTGAGGCATCAGGCCGGTGGCCGGAGAATTCAGTTGCCATCCAGGAAACCAAGATTGAGTTTCTACTCGATTTCGATAGACGTCTTACATCGACCAAAGAGAACATCAAAACCTACCTTGGTCGAGATAACAAGGAGATTGGCATCGAGAACCTGGCCTATCTCGACATTGTCTATGATACTGGAGCAGCGTTCCGATTGAGGATTCATGCTGATCTTGAAGATATCCTATTGGAGCGACAAATCAAGAACAAGACACTTGACCCTCGTATCCGTGAGGAGTCAGAAGTGGTTCGAGCGAGAACCAAGTGGTTCTTTGAGACACTGCCAATTCATACACAAACTATCGCAACTTTCTGCACAAGACTTCACCCTCTATCCCAGACTATTCGCTTGGTGAAGCAATGGTTCAATGCCCATAAGCTTTCAGGACATATTAGCGAAGAGCTTATTGAGCTCTTTGTCCTGAATGTTTTCTTACAACCCTACCCTTGGCGCGCGCCCACAAGTGCCTCAACCGGTTTCTTGCGCACCTTGACTTTCCTGTCTCGTTGGGATTGGCGTGATGAGCCTTTGATTGTCGACTCGGCCGAGGAGTTGACGGATGACGACCGACACAACATCCGTAATGAGCTCGAGGCTTGGCGTAAGAAGGATCCCAACATGAACCACACAGTCATGTTTGTTGCTACCTCTGTTGATATATCTGGATTGGCCTACACCCGCAACGGGCCCTCAAAGCTCATCGCTTCGCGCATGACACGTTTGGCCAAGGCCGCATGCAAACTTGTCAAAGACAGTGGCTACCTCATCGACGCCACTGAGCTGTTCGACACATCACTCGAAGACTACGACGTTCTCTTCCATCTCTCTCGAAAGGCCATCCGCTCAATTCTTCGAGAGGCAGCTTCCGATCCCTCAGCCCGCCGCCATTCCCAATTCAAGAACCTTGATGAACGAACAGGTAGTGCACCCCTCCCCATCCGCGCTCACCCCATCGATGTCTTTATGCAGGAGCTCCAGCGCGTGTACGAGGACACACTCGTCTTCTTCAGGGGAACCCACAATGGTGAAGAGGACGATGCTGTCATCGGCGCTATCTGGAACCCGAAGCTCCAGCAGCAAAAGTTCCGAGCTGGTCTACCTTATAACTTCCTCAGAGTCACCGGTGAAGATGAAGATGTTGTGGCGGTGAACCGAAAGGCTGTGTTATCAGAAATTGCAAGAATTGGAGGTGATATGATTAGGAAGATCGAAGAAGTCGAGTAAGATGTGGCTATAGGTAGAATGGTGAATACTCTGGATAATACCCATGAACATAGATGTAGATTCTGGTTCTAATTCCGACATGAACTAAAAGTATATTCTCAGTGACGATTTTATTTTATCTTTCAACATGATTGTTGGCTACTATTTCCAGTATTGATACATGGTAATGAAGGTGATGTGATCCTCATTCTCAGAGATGTAAGTGAAGATGACGAGAATGCAGTGGTTGTAGCGGTACGTATCTGATTTACCCAAAGTGGAAATCTCTTTACGCGGGAAGACGCGCTCAACGCGTCCCACCCCACATCCGTTGCCCATCTTTAGTTTAATCTTGCTACCATCACTGCGACAACGAGTGACCGACGACAACTTCAAAATTATACGACTATCAAAGAATTGACCTCACATACAGTTCTTCCTGATCGAGGGAAAATGCCCCATTCCATTGAAGCTGAAGCCATGTCGTCCCCTAGCAACGTTAAGGACGAGCCGGTAGTGGAGACTGGAATTTCAGACAATACTCCCAATGCGACCGAGGTCGATACTAAGATGAGCGACTCGGAGGATGTTAAGAAGGAAGCAAAGCAGCTGGAGGATTTGTTTGACGACTCGGATGATGAGTTTCCCACAAGTTCTGCGGCAATCCAGCCCAGTTCGCCGGTCGCTCCCTTATTGTGAGTGAAAGTGCAGAGGCTCAATACTTGCAGATTGACTGACTAGTTATAGCGATGCCATGTCTTTGAAGGCTTCAGACCCCGAAGTTATGCGAAGTTTTTACCAGCGATTGTTCCCTTGGCGATATCTATTCCAGTGGCTTAACCATAGTCCTACACCGACGAACGACTTTGGCAACCGAGAGTTTGCTTTTACCCTTCAGAACGATGCCTACCTCCGATACCAATCTTTCCCTACTGCTGATACGTACGTAATATTATCAAATATAGCTACCACATTGCTCATCATATCGCAGACTACGAAAAGACGTCCTGCGGTTGATGCCATCCCGTTTTGAAATTGGTCCCGTCTACACTACCAACCCTCGCGACCGAAAGACACTACGAAACTCATCCGCTTTCAAGCCCCTTGCGAAGGAGTTGTGCTTCGATATCGATTTGACAGATTACGACGACATCCGAACATGCTGTGACAAGGCCAATATCTGCAACAAGTGTTGGCAGTTCATGACTATGGCTATTAAAGTGGTTGATGTGGCGCTTCGGGAAGACTTTGGCTTCAAGCATATCATGTGGGTGTACTCAGGTCGTCGAGGTGCTCACGCCTGGGTTTGCGATAAGAAAGTTCGAAGCATGGATGATCAGAAGAGAAGGGCAATTGCCGGCTACCTCGAGGTGGTCAAGGGAGGTGCACAGAGTGGAAAGAAGGTCAACGTGAGAAGACCGCTGCATCCTCATCTTGCGTAAGTTCACACAGTCGCTTTGAAAGGTCAAGTACTAATACCATACAGACGAAGCTTGGAAATCCTCAAGACTCATTTCCAAGAGGACGTTCTTGAGGTGCAAGACCCCTGGGCCTCCCCTGAACAGTCCGAGAAGCTCCTACAGCTTCTACCAAACCAGAACCTCAACGAGTCACTGCGAAGAAAATGGGACGCTGCCCCAGGACGCCCCTCGACCTCAAAATGGGCGGACATCGACGCTGTAGCAAAGTCAGGCGCCAGCAAGAACCTCGATGCCAGACAACTCCTAGAAGCCAAGCAAGATATTGTCCTCGAGTACACCTACCCCCGACTTGATATTGAAGTCAGCAAGAAGCTCAATCATTTGCTCAAGAGTCCTTTCGTCGTGCATCCCGGTACCGGCCGTGTCTGTGTGCCCATCAACACTAAGAACCTCGAGGATTTCGACCCTCTGGGCGTGCCTACGGTGCAGGGTCTTCTAGCAGAGATTGACTCTTGGAAGAGTGAGGATGAAGAGGGCGGAAAGGGTGTTGCTGATTGGGAAAAGACGAGCCTGAAGCCTTATATCGAGCAGTTCAGACACTTTGTCAATGGGCTGATGAAGGATGAGAAGGACATCAAGGTTAAGCGGGAGAGGGATGAGGAAAGCATGGAATTTTAGATTATATGAAACGGGATGGACTTATGAACAGTGTAAATGCGGTAAAGTTTGCATTTTGGGTTGGACTTGGCTGGCGCAGCACGGCATCCGTTAATAGGTACATATAGATATATTTACTTCGAGGTAACCTCAACTTCAGGTGTGTTTTGTCCAGAGGCAGACTCCTCGGCATCGGGGTCCTTGATTTCCTCATTCTCTTCCTCGGCATCCTCGTCTTCGGCCCCCTCTGTTTCCTGAGTCTCTCCTGAGGCACCCTGTTGCTCTTTCAGCTTGCCTCCCTTGCGCTTGGGAATGACGCTCATGAATGCCTCGCCCCAGTTCTCGTACTCGAGCCACTTGAGCATGATCTCGACGACATGGTTTGTCGTAAGAACCGTTCGGCTTTGCATCACCATGTACTGGCCGATAGGCAACCGAGCGGTGCGGATACCACGTTCCCTCGCTCGCTTGTAGCACAGTCCCTTTTCACGGTTCTTGTCAACAAGGCCACCGATGACATAGCTTGTGTTGGGCTCAAGACGTTCAAGTGTGTATGGTGAATCTGACGAGAGGTAGACAATGTCGCTGTACCCGGGACGGGGCTCAGGCTCGGGATCAGGAAGAGGGAGGGGGTCCTTTTCGTCTCTCATCCAGGGGCTCTTTTCTGTGAGACTTCGTTGAAGGGGCTCGATCATGTTGTCGTGCTTCATCTTCTCGCGAGCTTTCTCCGCGCACTCGATAAAGTTCCCCTCCACAAAGTCGATGCCCTTCCAGTTCTGGTGCTTGTCATCGAGAATTTGATGGAAACGCTCAGCGAGCTTTCCGTTCCAGTTTGAGACGTAGATATTAGTGCGATACTTCGCGTTCTTGTTTTCCGAATACGACCTAGTAATCTGACTGCCGAGCGAGATGATCTCCTTCTCACGCATGTACTGCTCAAATTCGCAATCGAAGATAAGAGAGATGGGGACGTTTACTGAAGGTGGCTTCTGCTTGTTGGCGTAGGGGTTTATGCCTTGGGCAATGAGGGCGTCTCTCTCCTCGCGCTTACGGACTTTGCGAGCAATTCGACTATCCTTGCGCTTCAGCTTGCGGTCTTCTTTGCCGGCTTCCCATTGTTGCTGCTTTCTCAGACGCTTGAGTGCGTTCTTTGACATGGGCTGAGCGGGTTCATCTTCGGCAGGTCGCTTTTGGGGAATGGTAGAACCTTGAGAGGGAGTTATGGCTTTTGTCGTCTCTGCCTGGGGGCCTGTAGTGGGATCTTGTTGAGCCTGGTTTTGTTCGACTTGACCCTGCTCGTTGCCTTGCTCCTTTGTTTCTTCAGCTGGAAATGGCTTATGAACCGGATCCAAATCCATTTTTATGGTTTATTTGAGATGCTTATAAGACTTGCTGACCTCAGAATTTTAACGGAAGATTGAGGAGTTGAGTGAATTTGAGTATGACCAAGTTATAGGTCGAAGGGGTGAAGACGATATTCTTATACCAACCCGTGTAAGAGGCGTTGTATGATGCTCTGTTTGAAGCCAAGTTTCGTGCTGTTTGTATATTGAAACGGACTTGAGAATGAGCGGTAAGATTATTGAATGAGAATTCGAGTATTTATATTTGGCTTTTGTCTTGTTTGAGCAGCTCCAACGACGTTTGAAGCTCAAACAGAAGAATATCTTGTCAAGCTCACAGCGGATTTTTCTTAGAGACCGGAGTCACCAGAGGTGGTGGGGCATTGGGCGAGGTACGTACCGAGCCATCAATCCCGTCTAGTAGGATTCAATCGAGCTTGCATGAACCAATGAGATCAGAGCCATTGAATAGCCAACGTCACGTGTTGCAGTGGAGGCTCGCAATCCTACAGTTTCCATAGCTCGGCTCCAACCTCAGGCCCAAGACATAAAAGCTCCCAACTCCTCCCTCAGCAATTGCAATCGCCATGGAGCACCCGTCGAGCGCGAACCTGCCGGCTCACAAGAAGCCCGACACCTACTTCAAGCCTCACGATGTCCTAGACGACACTGCAAAGGCTGCCGTGGTTGGTGGTCTCAGTGGTCTCTTCATCTCTTCCGTTAAGAATGCCATGTCCAAGCACAATGTCGGCATTTTGAGCGTCTTCACCCGTGGCTCTGCCATGATTGGTATCGGAGGTATGATACACCGGCCGGGAAAGTTCAATTGAGAGTTTTGCAATACTGACGCCATCCTCCAGCCGCCGCCCCCGCCGCATATGTCTTTGCTTCGCGAACCTCTATGAACCTTCGTGAAAAGGACGACTCCTTCTCTGCTGCTCTCGGTGGTTTTGCCCTGGGCGCTGTCCTTGGTCTTCCCAGTATGAGATGATTCACAGCTCAATACGTTAGCACATATGGTCTAACACACGACAGCAAAACGAATGCCCATCGTCATGGGTCTCGGCGGTGGTCTTGCCGCCTTCCAGGGTATGTTCCACTACCTTGGCGGCCGATACGACTCTTTCAAGCGAGAGGGCGATGAGTTCGAGCGCAAGGAAATTGTCCGACGATCCACCCGACTGCCTATTGAGCAGACTATTTCAGAGATTGGCGAGGGTCGAGGTAAGTCGCGCATTGCGTCTGCTCTCTCCATGCAGCATCTCACATTATGGCAGGCATTCGACCTCCTGGATACGATGAGCGAAGGGCGGAGCGACTTAGCCAGAAGTACGGAGTTGAGATTAACCCCATCAAGGCGACTGTTGAGGGTAGCCAATAAAGCACAAAACGACAAGCAGGCGAACGGGACGGGAGCGACTGTACATAACTCTTCTGGGCGAGGAAGAGGTGCTACACTAGAGAATTGGAGTTTTGTTTTGTTTCCATGTGAAGCTCTGAACTGTGCCATCTCACGTGTGGGCAGTTAGGTTTCTTTCATGAGGTAAGTGCTCACTCATCCTTTCTTTGTCCCTACACAACCCCTCTATTTGCAATGATGATACCCCAAATCAGAAGCTGTTTATGATATTTAATGATTAAACAAATCACCAATATCTATCTACATTCCTGAGCAAATTCATTTCAACAACATGGTTTGATGACTATTGAAGAACATGTTTACTGATTGTGTTTAGAATTTTGTAGCTTTACACCATTTTGTTGCACGGCACGCGATAATATGACTATTTATGGTATGTAAAACTCGTCTTCCTTCTTCCCCCTGGCTATGATGATACCCCAAATCAGAAGCTGTTTATGATATTCAATGATTAAACCAATCACCAATATCTATCTATCTACATTCCTGAGCCCTTATCTTCTCATACTAAAGTTTGCTTGTTACTTTTGAACAATTGCTAACTTTTCTCAGACTTAATAGGTCCACGCCCTTCTTACGACACTCTGTTGCTCTAACACACATTGTATGTTTACCCGTATCCTTGTCCACCTTCCCCTTCAATGATGATATCCCAAATCAGAAGCTGTTTATGATCCCTAATGATTAAAACACTCACCAATATCTATCTACATTCCTGAGAACATCCCATACTCTATTCATGTTGCTTTTTTATTCTTCTTAGCACATGCTAATTCATTGAAGTATAGGATTTCATTGTTCGTTCCTGTGATTCTATGTCCTAAATCAAGATAATGCGAAGCGTCTTCCATGTTTTGATTTGGTGTTCTTCATCGATTGTTCCTAGTACTCTATATCGTGTATCTGGGTATCGTATGTTTCCTCCAGTATCGTCTTCTTTTTATCTGCTACATTACATTATACCAAGAACTCAATACACTTCATTATCCCACCACAAAGAATCCTTTTGCACCTTTGTTTTGTTGAAGTCTACCCCCGAGCAATTGATTAAGGAATGGTTTTCAAAACATGTGGCTCAAACCTTGACAATCTTGAAACCAACCTGCACATAACGTGCGCAAATGAAGGCGATACAGCCTGCCATCATAGAGCAACCACAGAAAAGCTGCAGGCCCAGATAACTGCCATCCTGAGCAGATACGATCGCACCACCGATGGGACTTCCGGTCAGAGCACCAAAAGACGCAACGGCAAACGCTGCACCGACACGAGTGCCAATTTGACGGATGTCAGAAAGCTGGGCGATAAGAGTCGGCACAAGACTGATATAACCACCCGAGGCGAAACCAAAGATGACGGCAAAGACAACGATGCCGGCTGTGTTGTCGACGGGGATCCAGACGCACAGACAGAAGAGTGCAGAAACAAAGGTGATGGCAATCATTACATTGAATCGACCAAGCTTGTCAGCAATTATGCCTGGGATGATGCGACCGAAGATGCTGGGACCGCGTTAACACATGACAACTGGCACTACGGGTGTGATACGACTTACCTCACGGCATTGAGAATAGGTAGCAAATAAGGAATCAAGGTCTCGGGCATGCCTGCAGCCTGAGCCTGGAGCAGGACATAGTTGAAAGGGAGAAACATGCCCCACATGAAAAGGAAGAATCCACAGACAGTGATGAGGATGGGAAGTTCGCTAAGACCGTTGATGTATTCCATGAAGACAAAAGGCCTAGGGCGAGGAGGCAGACGAGACTTGACAGTCAGACAAGCGATGCCGAGCAGAACAAGGAACATGAAGGCCATAGTTCGCATCATCCAGGGAAATCCCACGCTCTTGATCATCTTGTCCATCATGATTGGAAGAATAACACCTCCCAGAGACGATCCCGAGACCATGATACCGAAAGCTGCCGCACGGCGTCTGAAGAACCAGGTGACAAGGGAGGACATGGAGGCGTTGAACACAGCGCTGGAGCCGATGGATGCAACAATGGACTGCGAAAGGAAGAACTGGTAGTATTCTGTTGACAAAGATACCATCATGAGACCAAAGATGTAGGCAACAGTGCCGCACCAGAGGAGGTACTTTGGGCCATAAGTATCGAAAAGACGACCAAACTATGTCAACAGTTAGTGAGGTGCAACTTCATCGAAGGGCGAGACTATACATACCAGAGCACTGCAGAACACCATGAAGAATACCTCGACAGACAGGATCCAGCTCACAGCAGAACTGTCATGATCCTTGAGCGGCCCAGAAACATAATATTTCTGAAAAACTCCCACGCAGTTTACGAGTCCAAATGTGCAAAACAGAGCACACCAACCACCAAAGACGACGAGCCAAGCTTCGACTCCTCCGTCAGGGAAATCGGCTGGGGCCATTCCAGGTGGAGGACCTCCTGTCGGGGGCTGCTGCTGCTGCGACTGTTTCTTTTCATCATCGTCGCCACGCTCAAGGTCTGCTGCGACGGTGTTGGTAGGCACTGGGTGGATGTTGGCTTCTGTCGTGTTCGTTGGTTGGTAGCTTTGTTTCTCGGGATCTGTTGATGTTGCTGGCTGGATTGTTCTGTCGTTGATTGTGTCCGAGGACGAGGAGGTGGTTGATCGAGGCATGGTTGTGATTGTGTGAAGGAGGATTAATTATTATCAAGATGTATCAGGAGCAAAGATTGCTGGTCAAGAATTATTTTTTACTTGACAGTGATACGAAATAATCGGTCAATTATTTTTGATGCAGCAGCAAGATTTCCTTATATAATACCACTGGCTATCAGTGCGCCGTGAAAGAGCTCCATGGAGTTGCTACCACCTTTATCTACCCATCTACCTGTATCAGATGCACCCTAATTATTACCTACTAAGACTATCGCTCATTTCCAATCCCATCTCTTGATCCTTTGGTGGGGTAGCAGTATGCACATCTTACTGAAACTGCAGGAATCTGCAATTCTAGATCTCGGTCTGTTAAATCGCCATTGCGGCGTAAAGATCGGGATTACCTATGCCCTGGACCATAAAGCCGCCGTAGTCTAGTCTAGTGGTGTAGATACTTGGGGTGCAGTAATAATACTCCTCGGTCTTAATGGTCGCGTTTCTATCCCGGCCGAGCTTACGGACGAAAGATTACAGCATATCACGCCCTTCTACTGTTCTCTGACTCACCGGGCTGAAACTGCATATGTCTGTCTGTATTTCTCCAATAAAAGCTTGTTTCTTCTTCAAGGAGTGAGTTCATTCGACATGAGGGCTGAATAATACACGTATGGAATTTCGCATCCCACTTCATCCTCTGGACTTAAGAAGAAGCCGAGTCGCGAACTGCCTAACCAAAAGCGTGAATGGTGAGCGAAACTGTCCAATTGTTGAGACGCGGGAAGATCTTCTGCATGCACTCATTTTCTTACAGTCATCCAAGGGATTTTTGTCGCAGCTTGATATAACCATTGGTTAGTTCCGATGCTGTAGCTGACCATGAATCAGTCAAGTGCACTCATTATAAGTCTTTGGCCGGTTGATCGGCCTATATGATCGCTTTTAGTTAGTGCTTTTACCATCATTTAGACAACGGGCGATTTCCCGTTCTATCCCTTCCAATTATCCAGTCGATGGGTCGGTCTGACTATTCGACATGACCTCATGAGAGTAATAGCTAGGTAGGTAGCTTATTAAACCCATGCATGCTGAAGCCTCTATGGCATGCTGATTTGAGACGAGGGAAGACGTCGAACCGAACACTGAAGAAATCAGCCATTGGGCCTTAGAAGTAAGTGCAATTATGGACCTGCAATATTTTGGTTGAACCTCCGAGTATTGATTGATACATAAAGGCCCTAGCTCTATGATTGATAATATAGGTGGTCATACATAAAATAAACGTTGTATAATAACATCTTGCTCGTCTCCCTTCTCCTTTTTCATCTGTAATATTGTCCACTCGCCCTTTACGTTTCTCTGCGTGCTTCTTTTCATCGGATAAACTCCTTCAGGTCCTTGTTGTCCTCAAACTTGACTTTACCATCCTTTTCAACTTTGGCAACATGAATTCCAGTTACGGAGTTATCATCTTGCCCCTGTCCGGCGACATTAACAGCAGCAGACTTGGTCTCAGCACCATCTGTCAGCCTGGGCTGGTTGCTCAGCTCGACGGCCTGAGAGAGCACGCCGGGCTCAGAGTCGGCGATTTCGTTCACTTGCTTGTTGGAGAGGACATCTGAAGCACGCACACCTCGGCTGGACATGAGAATCTTGGTGGGTCCATGGAACTGGAGGAAGAGGCGATCACCCCAGATAGTTCGGCGGGTCGCTGTTCGTAGGCCGTAGAAAGCTCGTGCTAGGTACTTCCAGACCTCAGAGCTGCGAACGGTCTTTACCCAGTCGGGCTCTGAGATCCATCGTGATAGTGAGGGCACCTGGAGTTGTAGGCTGTTGCTCTTGAAACGGAAAGGCTGAGGAGGGGATCGACTGATGGAGTATGCAACAACACTTCCGGGGTGAGCCACGAATTCCTCGCCCTCCTTCAGTGTAAGTTCGTAAATCTGTCCAGGTGCCGATAGAGCAGCAAGACCTCGTCCTGTCAAAAGTGTGTTACCCCAGTGGGCGAGTGTCAGGCTGCTCTGGATGCGCGCTGAGGGTGAGAGGGTATGTCCTGTCCAAGCCAACAAAGCATTTCTTTGGGCGATCATCCAGTCTGTTGTTCCATCGAGGTGAAGAACTGTAAATGTGGTTGTTGGAGACTTGGTCGAGATTAAGGCTGTGATGGGCGTCGTAGCTGAGATGCGCTGGTAGAGGAAAGGGACGCCGAGAAGGGCTCGTGTAATCGGGTTGAGGATCGACAGGGTAGATTGGGCCTAGTAATTATGTTAATGATTTTGTTGATGGTCTTCTTTGGCAGTTGCATACATTTTCAGGTTTGCCGGCGACAGCAACCAATGTGCCCCGCCGAGTATAGAGCTTCTGCGATGCCGACAGGGTCACAGACAGTAGAGAATATGGCGAGCCGAGGACCTCAAATCGAGCATCTATACATTGCAATGTCAGATATCAGAGTCTATCGATCATCTCCCAATGGTGTGGCGTATTCATACCCGCAGGATCCCTCGTCTCAAGAGCTCCGAAAGCATCACCACCAACTTTGGGCGCTTCAGTGCTCGGCGCAGCGTTGATCTGTATGGACCTACACTGAGACTGGGTGCAGGCGTATGAAGGCAATGCCCTCAGCCTCAGCCCTCGGGCCGCTCTTGATAACGGCAATTGGCCTCGCATTTTGCTGGTTGGATATATGAGCTCCGGAAGAGCCTGTATAGCTTGTATATCTACCTCTCTTCTCGTCTCTTCTCTTCTCTTCACCTAACCTCGATCTAGACGCCAGAGCCAGTATCGTTAGCGGCTTTTCCCGTTCCCACGTCATGTCACGTGTGGCCGTTGCTGGGCCAACGTCTGTGCTTTCATTCACCAATCTCACTAGACCGATACCCTTGTGCTCTTGTCTGTAGCAAATATTTGCTAACTTTCTGGACGTGGTAGCGGCCAGTTTGGTAGGCTGATAGAGTCCGAATCTTGCACACCTTCAGCTTGTTGCCTGCACTACTTTTCGGGAACCCCCCCTTACATCCAATCCTCCCGATACCGAATACACCCACACGATGAGTGTCAGAGTCGTCTCTAGGATACGGCCGCTCCTCGAAAAGGAGCGCGAATGTGACATTATCGTTCGATCTGATGCTGTCGATCCTAGCAAGCCCAACACGATTGTAAAAATTCCCAACCCAAAGAATGAGGCTGAGGAGTTCTCCTTTACTTTCAACGGCGTGTACGACCGGGCTACGACTCAGGAGGAATTATTCACCGCTGAAGGTAAGATCTTGTATACTAACGCGTTTTGTTCTGCTTTTCCTCGTATCGCGTGTTGACTTGGATAGTTGCTCCATATGTCAAGTCTCTCTTCCAGGGATTCGACGTGACAATATTCGCGTATGGTGTTACAGGTACGGGTAAAACACACACGATGCGAGGCGGTATGAAGCTAGCAGATCGTGGTGTCATTCCCAGAATGCTTAGTAGTGTATTCCGCAGAGGCAAGAAGATCATGAAGGACTCAAAGGGCGAGTCCGATGTGAAGGTTCTGCTATCATACTACGAAATCTACAACGACAAGGTTTTCGATCTGCTCGAGCCACCCGAGAAACGAACACCCGCCGGTCTACCACTGCGAGCCGAGGCCAACGGCAAGACTGTTGTAGTCGGTCTGTCTGAACGAGGTTGCGAGGATCTGAAGGACTTTGAAAAGTTGTACATCGAGGCCAACAACAACCGCGTCACGGCAGCCACCAAGCTCAACGCTCACAGCAGTCGCAGTCACGCTATCCTCCGGGTTAAGCTGATACAAACGACCGCAGAGTCGGTCCAGGAGAGCACAGCATCAGCCATTGACTTGGCTGGTTCTGAGGACAACCGCCGGACTGATAATGCAAAGGAGAGATTGGTGGAATCTGCGGCCATCAACAAGAGTCTCTTTGTGTTGAGCCAGTGTATTGATGCTATTGGTCGTGGCGACAAGCGTATTCCGTACCGAGAGTCCAAGATGACTCGTATTCTGTCATTAGGTCAGAACAATGGCATTACCGTCATGATCCTGAACCTATCGCCTCTACGAGGTTACCACCTCGATACTCTCAGCAGTCTAAACGTCAGCTCTCGCGCAAAGCGAATTGAGGTCAGGGAAATTGAGAACGAAATTGTCTACAAATCGGTTCCTAGAGCGAACTCAGGACTATCGGCCAATTCTCTGCGTCAGCCTCTGCGACCTCTTGCCAACCTCACAAATGTGCACAATGGCAATGTCGCCGCCAAGGCGGCCGACAAGGCTGCTGAAAAAGCAGCCGATAAGCCTGTCAAGGCTTTTAGCGTCTATATTGACAAGTCGAAGCCAGCAGCACCGGCCAACCGACCTCTTGTGAGCTCTAATTTGGCCCGCCGAACGACCACGAACCCTGTCAAGCGGCCATCTGAAAACGATGCCGCTATGAGACCGAGCAAGATCTCGAAACCTGCAGTTCCAGCATCTATCACGATCTCAGCTGCTCAGATCGAGGCTATGGTTGAGAAGAAGGTCAGCGAGATTCTCGCTGCTCGAATTGCGGATGAGCAAAAGTCCCAATCACCACCAACGGTTCAGCCCGAGATCAGCGACGCGGTACAGAGGCGGTTGGAAGCTCTTGAAAAGCGAATCGATAGCGACGAATGGCGAGATGATTCCAAGTCGGAAGGTTTGCGTTTCCTTCTCGCTGCCCGTCAACACAAGGAACGTGGTGAGGATGAGATCGCTCTCAAGATGTATGAGATGGCTTTGCCATTCTTCCCTGGTCAGGCGAAGTTGCTGAACAAGATCGAGAGACTGCGATCGCGTTTGAATGGAGAGGCTCCCGCACCTTCTCCTCGTCGGGCAACACCCCGCTCGGAGCGCAAGAAGCGAAGGCTTGTGTATGATGATGCAGACTGCGATTATGAGACTGCTGAGGCCGATGTGGATGAAGATGAGTTTGTGCATAAAGCTGAAAAGTCCAAGTCTCGAAAGACCAAGGTCAAGCCCCTTGCTACTAAGTCTATCCTCGCAGGTGAAGATGAAGGTCCTGCCTCGCCTCGCACGCAACAACTTCTTGACATCGTCAACTCGCGTGACCTCGACCAAATCCGAGGCCTAGTCGGGTTTGGTGCAAAGAGGGCCCGCGATTTGGTTGATTACCTCGAGCTTGTTAGCAACGACGAGGCTGGCGGCCGTATTGACAGCCTCGGTCAGTTGAGGACGGTGCCTGGTATGGGCAGCCGAACGGTAGAGAGAGCTTACGACGGACTTGCTGTTTAATAAGCGTGGCGTACGTTTTGTTCTCCTTTGGAGATGGGATGGGCATCCAATGCTTTTGGTTTTGATATCATAGCCTTATACCCCCCCTGTTTTGTTCGAAGATGATAGAAGCATTGAAAGGTGTTTTTGGAGTTTTTGGGAGGTGAGTTACAATTAGTTTGATTCGCATTTATATGGGAGCATGCATGGCAGCAATACCTAGCTGCCGACTTAGGTGTTGATACATTCATTACTGGGTTTGATCTGTTGTAATTTCTCGTTATTCTGTAGTATTAATTTGTGATTATAGACTGTCCTTTTTTTTTGTAGGATTATACTAAACACTGAGTCAGCTGTTACCTCTACCCACAGCAAGTCATGAGACTGTGGTTGAACTTCAAACTTGAAGTCTAGGGTAATTGGCACAGGAACGAAGATCAGATCAGGGATCTAACCTTGAAGCCGCCCACTTGTTCAGACGCCAGTCAACCTGGAATGGTCAATGCCTCGCCTGCTCGCCTCGACCTTGAACACCATGCGGTCCATAATAAGACACGGATTATTTTCTTCCTACGTAGCAACAGCCACTGACACCATTTGCCCCGAGTGTTTTCCGATCGAAAAAAACGGATCACGATCTTGGTTATTTTTAACGTAAACCTTGGTTGTAAAGCATGAACCAACATAGTAAGTAATAGGTGATTCATACGTATGCGCTCAGTGAAGAGCGAGATACATCATATCTACTAAGCTAAAACTAACATGAGTGTTTCCGGCAAGACCCTTTCTTTATGCATTAACTATTCAAACATGATCTATTTTATGACGATCACAGCCTGAAACCATTTCTGTAACTCTACGCCTCCCAGACTCTCTTTACTTAGTTAAGCCACTGGCGTTGAGACTGCTAACCAACGTTAGGAATGCGGTATGTAATTCAACGTTGTAGCCAGCCCCCCTAAATCGTGTGACCCAATGACACGAGTGATATGCACGCTAGAAACCGGCTACCGAAGCATTGAGTTTTGTGACACGAATTGATGTAAGAGCATGCACGACTTTTATGCAACTACAGTGGCTGAGAAGCCTTCATCTCGTTTGACGTGTCGAAATTGAACGCTTCTTATTCGCACTCGTGTTGCTGATCTGTGACATTCATGACATAAATTAAACCCCATGCTGTTTTAAATACAACGTACGTGATGCACAGATTGGATTAAAACTGCAGCAACATGACAAACTCAAGACAGTGACATGTGCAGCTCGGGAAATTAATGTCGATCAGAACGACTCGTACCGGCCAAGTCTTGTTTCATCCTCACTCGTCATAGATCATAGCGCAAGCTTGTATAGTACTTGTTTTGAACTTGGTATCTGTTTGATTCATTGGTAACTTGGCTAAATTCCACATGTCCATACATGTCCCTTCGTCCCTGAAACCAGGCCAGACTGCGATACTTTCAAATATGTACAGATGCAGTGCCGTCCGACAGTTGCCCGCTAGCTCTAGAAGTCATGTTGTAAACAAGCAACCCAGGCTGTTTCCCGTAGGAAGCAGAGCGAGGAATAGAAGCAACAATGATAGCGAGGGAGAGAAAAAAAAGTGTAAATAGACGCCACAAAAAGAAAAATTAGGGTAAAAAAGTGTCGGTGACGACCGATGATACGTCCAACTTGTAGTAAAGCGCACTGCCGTTTGTAATCCTCAACGAAGTCAGCTGAGGCCCAGCGATAGGCCTGCAAGCGTGACAAGAGACAACGAGATGCAGGCGGGGCGGTAAATGTAACCAAGTAAAGTCGTTAAGTAAGATCTCGTGGCTGGTGGTATCGTCCTGCCATAATGAAAGTTGAGGTAGTAGTATGATCCGATGCTGTAACATGTGCACGACAAATCTGGGCGAGTGTCGCCGTTGAGAATCACGAATGAATTGGGGGTATCCCGTCAAGTCCGATTCATCCGTATCATCCCATCCCATCCCATCCCATCCCGCATCATCTCATCTAATCGTGTGTCTGTTTCTTACACGCTTATGCGCCCACTACGCCTGCGCCAGGGCTGTAATGCATTGCCTGGCGCTAGATCCCGTCAAATCGTAAAGAAGAATGTTGCATGAAATATGTGGTTTTCTGGTTTTTGTTGCTTTTGCTTTGGTAACTCGTGAGTTGCTCATCGGATCATGCTGGTCCTTCGTTCCTTAACACTAGGCATGGTCTTGCTGGAGCCGCCAAATTGAGGAATTGAGCTGAATCGGTTCAGTCGCTTACGCTCAGCAGTGGCCATGGGTTGCTGCTGTGGTTGCTGACGCTGAGTCTCAGAGGGGAAGTGGTGATCCTCAATGACGATGGTGTTGGGAGAGGCCATGGGGCTTGTAGCGGCCTTATCGCCGTGGAGAGCGTCCATGTTTGAGGAACCAGAGGAAGACCCGGTGCTGTTGGGAGTCTGATAGACGTACTCGCCATCGACATAGACAGCGTTGGATACAAAGGTGGAACGTCTATGACGGCGGCGGGTGTAGCGTTGCTCAAGACGGAAGAGCTCCAGCTTGGCCTGGATCTTGTCCATGAGAGATTTGCCCATTGTTGCGGTAGTTTTTGGTGGTAGGTTTTTGCTTAAGACGCAGTCGAGTTAGGATGAGGATGAGAGCCCTTAGATATGCCGAGTCAATAAGTCGGACCTCTCGGTAAGTGCAGCTCGTCGAGGGAGGCTGGGTCGTAATGGAGAAAGCCGAGGATGTGGAGATTATGAATTCAAGTCACGGTACCGCAGTCAATGCCGTACGCTTTCGTGTCGTATGTGTACTTGGATGATGAGTGTTTCGTGTCCAGTTTTTAGTTATGTATGAACTGTCTTGTCTTGGTTTATCCTTGGGAGAAAGGGGGAGGACAATTGCTGCTCGTCTTGTGGGTGTTGGGTAGTGTAAGTAAGTACTGGTGTTTAACGGCGAGCACCTGCTGGGTCAAGGCTGATATCAGATAGAGTAGTAGTACTGTGTGATTGTACTTATTAAAAGAGAGTAGAGGACATTAATAGTTGAGGAAGCAAATCGCCGGGAGTGTTGTTTCCTTGTCGTCCAAGAATAAGATCAGATCAAATGAGGGTAAAAGAGGAAGTGGTAACGTAGTGGGCGACTGGGGGTAGAAGAAGGATTGCGACAGGACCCAGGGAGATGAACGAGGGGGAGGATTGGATGGCAGATAAGAATGGACGCACCTATTGAGAGGCCCACAGACCCGGGCCCTAACATGCATTGCGCCGGGGGGGTAACAGCCCGACCACAGGTTCTAACTTTGGAGAGTTAGTGGATGCTATAGCGTCTAGAATGTCGCTCCTCCACTAACTAACTTTGGTCTCTCCACTGTTTCTCATCTGCTCGTCCTTGGAGTTGGAGCTGGAGGTTTCCAATCATCTCGTTCGTTCGCTGGCCTACCCAATAGGACACACTTGAAAGGGTCAACAGGGGAGGCCCGGAAGGTGGAGTTTGCCTGCAGGGGATGCTAATTGGAATACATACTGGCAAGGGTGCCATGCGACGGAAGCTTTGCAGAGCGACTTGCAGTTGCTTGATGCCCCTGAGACGTAACATCCATCTATTTACCCTTGAGGAGGACCAAGGAGCTCGCTCGCATCAGCATTTTCCGACATGGGATATACAACAAAAATAACACTCGGGGGCTATATCGCCAGGCAAGTAAAGGTACATAGTAAGGAACCTCCGAAGGTCTGGAAACTTGCGGAGCAAGGCTGGACAGAGATCGTTTAGTTACTAGCTCCGTTGTCTCTGATAGATCGATCACGAGTAATTTCTCAATATTGGACACACAAACGCCAGAAGTATATACGTTTGTTGGGTGTCAGATTCCAAAGCTCCCGTCTCTTCCCCCCTTTCCTCCCGCTGACGGGCCGTTAACAAACATTTCTCTTTGTCAAGGAAGCATCAGCTCGTATTTAACAAAGAACAAAGTCATTTTTTATTGCACACGGCGATTAGACCCCATTTCGAACCAAGCCTAAGCGATTCTAGCTCAGGCTGGCCTCTGGAAGTCCGTCCCCAACGCCGGTCAAAGCGCTAGTTAACCAGCACCAGCACCAGCACCAGCATGATTCTGGTGTTGGCGGGTTGACGCAGGGGGATCACACTATTTCCTGCGTGAACAAGAGGAGAAGTCTGGAAGCGAAGCCAAGCGAACCGCACTGCAAAAAATGGAGGCAAAATTGCAAGGTTTTTCGCCGTGCCGAGTACGGACGGGGCTCCATTGGTTCCTGGCATGAAACGTAACCGAACAGACGGCTGGAGACTACTTCCAAAGCGGGAGTCGAGATGCACGCCAGAAGCAGAAACAAAAGAGCACCGAAAAACCACATGGTTTCAGCGAGTCAGGATCCACAAATCTAAACGTTGATCCTGCTGGAGGTGCCCGCCCGGGTTGAAGGTCTGTGTGGGACAAATGCCTCTCAGCACTGCAATTCAATCACTGTCTTTCAGTGAAAAGAGTAATCGCAGACGAGCTGACGTCGATCAGCCGAAATTAAAATGAGATTTTGTTTTAGTTCGTCGAGTCCCAATATACATATGTAGCATTCCTCTGAGAGAGAGAGAGAGAGAGAGAGAGAGAGAGCCAACTTCCCAAGCAGGCTCAGACTCTATCAGCTCTATGATAGACCATTAGCTATCATCCCTCTCCTTTGTCTCTCAGCGGCGAACTAACCGGGCTCCCCTTGCCCGCAGCCGGTGAGCCAGCATGGTTGGTTCGTCGACATGCTGCATCGGGCATGGCCAGTCTGCACGTTTTTCTGCAGCAGTGCAGACTGAGCTGAATTGGAAACATTTATTCAAGCACTATCGCGCGATCTTCTCTCCAGGTTTCTATCTGGGGCATCGCTGTCCAGTAGGTGTCGTTTTTAGCCTGCTACTAGTTACCGTTTGACCGAGTTTTCGCTCTGGTTTGAGTCGGCTGGTATGCCTGTGCCTTCTCGAAGTCGACCGATACGGGCGGAATTTGAGTTTTTCTGTCGCCATTCCAAGCCAAACATGCACAGAAATGGATCTTGTCAGCTCAACGTTATCCATGTGGCTTTGATAGAGATGTCGTTGCGAGTCAGGCCAATATGTACCAGCTGAGAGATCGCCAGGCACGGACTCGGGTCCGGTTTAGAAGCCATGGCCAGTCACAGTTAATGGATGGCTGGGAGCGAAACTTCTTTTGGTTAATGGCTCAATGGTTTGGCCAAGTGTGGTCGGTTGTTCGTTAGCTCTCTTTGCCATGTGTCGACAACTGGCAAGTGCCCATGATGTGAAATCACGACGGCGTGTCTTTGAAACTGTTCGACTGTCAGTTCGAAGAATGACGATTCAGACATTGCATCATTAACCATGAGGGGTTCTTAAGCGTGTCCATGTTGTGGAGTGATTCGAATTGATGGAGAGAAGATATATTATGCTGCGTGTGCAGCTAACAGACACCAACTAACGTAGATAGGTGCTAGGTTAGTGGTAGACCACTGTATCTAGGTAGGTAATTGCTTCAGTGGAAGGTAATTGCACAATTACACTGCAGTACGTGGCTTGCATCCAACAGAGTGCCTGCCCAGGTTGTGCATTGTATCACCTGCCTAGAGCCTTCCTTCCTCATGTATGATTGTACCTGTTTTCCTCTATTGCAGCGGCAGGTACACTCCTGTCAACCGGATCTCGTCTGCTACTTCTACTGTCTCTAGGAGGTAGATATATCTATCTGTAACATAGAACTTTGTCAATCTCTCCAATGGCCATACTCAATCAGACATGCGGTCTTGCACTAGAAAACTTCTATTATTGATGACAGTCAGCACAAAGCCAAGTTTGTGTCGTACTGTCGCTATACCTGCTACCTCAACAGATGAATGTGCCTGGCCTTGATCCTTCGTCCCGTCTTGACGGTACTGCAACCAAGAGAAATGATCCGCTGAACGCGATCTCACGTTGAACATGCCCCCTTATCACTGCTGGATCTCTCGCTAGATCTTGATATGGGTCGCACAGCTTCAGGGTCACTGCATTCTTGTTCGAGAATGTCTGTTTCAGCCGGCCTATCACAACGGCAGAGAGGCTCAAAAGGCCGTTTGCGTTACATGAAAGGCTCCGGCAATGGCAATCTCCGGCTAGTCCATACACTTTAAACTCGGCTGTCGGACAGTGACACAAGTTCCCGTTGTTGTGAACAAGTCATAGAAAGCAGAAACATTGCTGGGAGTTTTGGGTTGGCCGTTTGATCTTTGGCACGAGATTTAGTAATGCCAGGGCAAGATTACCCTGACCGTGATACATAAACGCCGGGTGCTTGAACTACAACGGCATCTTGAGAGGACGCACATGTTTCTCTCCGTCCGTGGCCAAGATGAGAGTTGCAACGTTGACAATGCACCCTTCCGAGACCGAGCCGTCTAAGCTAATCCTCCGGAGAAGCACTAACCATTACCATATACTAATCGGCATATATGGTGCTCGAATCCCAATGAAATTATCATTAGCAATACCTTCTTACCCAACATTTGCTGATGCCATTCGTTTATGATGAAGCCACACAACCTCTTGCAGGCCCTGCTACTTACAGCTTCAGTTGTTGTAAATGCCGGAAAAACCCCCAGACCTGCAGTCGCTTCTTCCAGCACTGGTAGAAAGAGCAATGGCGACACTCGCAAGTTCATCATCGAAGTTGAGCCGGTAATAGAAGTCAGTTCCGTTCTTATAACACTTGCTCACATACTCAGAATCGCGGACTAGCTACAGTCGCACACCAGTTTCTCACGAAACCTGACCGGAAAAGACCCCTGTTCAAGAGTCTTGATTGCAGTGATATTTTCAGCGGAATGGTAGTGGAAACCGACACTGACAATGCGGATACACTACTTCAGATGGAGGGAGTTGTTAATGTCTGGCCAGTACACAAAGTATCTATGCCCAAAGTTGAACAGTCGAAGCACGGTCCATCCTCCTCGATAAGAAACTATTCTCTCCACCATTGGACGGGCGTCGATAAACTCCATGCCGCTGGGATACGTGGAAAAGGGGCAACTGTCGCCATAGTAGACACAGGGATTGACTATACTCACAAAGCGGTATGTTTCTATTCCTTGCTCTTGGCCGCTATTCATTAATTCATCAAGCTTGGAGGATGCTTCGGTCCGGGATGTAAAGTCAAAGGAGGTTATGACCTTGTGGGAGCCGACTGTAAGATGTTCAACGTCGTTTGTGTGACTCGGCAACTGAATGTTCATCCAGGGGAGACACATAATGAGAAGAAACACCCAAAGCGACCAGACAATGATCCCATGGACTACCAAGGGCATGGAACACATGTAGCTGGTATCATTGCTGCTGAAAATGAATGGTGTGTTTGCGAACGACGAGCATGGTTGTGTGACTAACCCGAGGGACTAGGCTTACTGGAGTTGCACCAGATGCGGAACTTCTTATCTACAAGGTATTTTCCGATGTAAGCATGAGCCATTACTGAGAAAGAGATGAATTTCGGCTTACTAGATATAGAACCCATGGGAAACTGACGAGGTGACTATAATGCAAGCATTGTGTGATGCTTACAATGCGGGAGTAAGTGATATTGTGTGTACTTATGAGCTTTGCTGATGAAAGATGCTCAGGCCGATATTATTACTTCAAGCATTGGACAGCCAAACGGGTGGTCCGACAATCTCTGGGCTGTTCTAGCTAGCCGACTGGTCGACAAAGGTGTTGTGATGATCGCATCAGCTGGCAATGAAGGAGAGTTTGGACCTTTCTACTCTAGCAGTGGCGCTATCGGGCATGGTGTACTTGCCGTGGCTGCTGCCAATGTCACCACAAAGCCAAATGCAAACAGAACCGGCGAGGACTATGGACCAATGCCCGTTTACTTCACCACTTGGGGACCAACAAATGAGTTGCTCCTTAAACCAGACATCGCCGCTCCAGGTTTCGAAATTACGAGCACCGTGCTAAACCAGAGTTACGAAGAACTGAGCGGGACATCCATGTCGGCGCCATACATAGCAGGCATCGCAGCCCTTTTCATCGGGAAATATGGTGGCCGTGCTTTCAATGGTGCCGGAGTGGCTAAGATGCTTCGAGATCGCATTGCTTCGAGTGGGAAAAGCCTGCCATTTGTGAATAGCCGCCTCAACCGGAAGTTCAAATCTCCACCATTCCAGGTCGGAACTGGGCTGGTGGATGCAATCAAGGTGCTTAATTACGATACCCAGCTCGAGTATGAGCCCTTTGCGCTGAGAGACACCGAATTGTTCAAGCCACGATGGAAATTCAACATCACCAACACTGGTGGAAGGGCACACCAATACAGATTCAAACTTGAGCCCCAGGCAGGCTTCAATATCTACGACGCCAACTACGGGGTCTCTCTGTTGTATGGAATTGAACCAAAGAACATCGTCCCTCCTGTGAGACTCCCTCATACGGTTTTTATAGAGTCAGGAGAGACAAGAGAGCTGAGGTAAGTCACCTGTGCATCACGAGATCATCATCAGCTTATGAAATTCAGTGTCACTTTTGGTCTTCCAGACGTCGACGACGATTACTTGCCATTGTATGGCGGCAAGGTATGGGTCATTTCTGATCACGGAGAGAAACTGTCCATACCGTATGGAGGTTCGTCAACCCTGACATGGCCTACGATTCTCGTTCCCACTGATGACTGTGACAGGAGCGGCGTATGATACTGAAAAGGCATTCGACAACATGTTTATTGCCGAACCGTTCATCACAGATCCGGACAAGGACTTGACGTAAGAAATCCATGCTAGTCTCGTGCTTGTTTAACACATAGCAGCTGGTCTTTCAACATCGACAGAGATCCGAATGATTTTATTGAGATTGGTGGTAGGCTATCATACGCTTGCAAGAACCTCAGATGGGATGTGAGTATCTCCTGAAGCCTTTTAATATCTTTCTCTCTAAAAACTGCCAGATATTTGAGCAAGGCTGGACAGAATCACTCTGGACCTACCCTCTTCGTGTTGGCGAATTTGGCTACGTCGGTTCAGCAACTACAATGCGAGATGCCGAAGAATTTTGGTTCTTCGATCCAACCATCAATGACGCGAATGACACTATACCGTTCCCACTCAAACGTGAATCGCGCGGGTTTCATGTATTTTGGTGGTTTGGTAAGCTCGCCAACGGTACAAGAATAGCGCCGGGAAACTACACGTAAGTACATGCGATACCCTTGGTGAGGTGAAAGTTCTGACAGGTCTTGAAGCATGAGATTTGCAGCCCTGAGACCTTATGGGAATCCAAACATTTCGGATCACTGGGACATCATGTACAGACCAGTGGACAGCAGCATACAGGTGTTGCCTTATAACGATAACGACAACGACACACATAGTTCGAATCTGACATCCAAGGCACCCCGGTACCAGATGCCGAGTCTGGGAAAGGCCTCGTTGAAAGGACAGTAGGAGAAGGAAGGATAGTGTGGAGAGATGGATCTACATCTTGTTTGCTGAAAAGTGACATTTCATAATCGAGCTGCTTACGAAGCGTGTGCATGAGGTAGAAATGTCGTTCATCATTATCAATGCCAAATTATCTATCCTGACAGCGCCGTTTTTTCATGAAGATCTGCACAGCTTTTCACCCGTAAACAGAGCAGACTATACTGTATATGCTCTTCCAACTAACTCCGTAAATGCACGAAACCGGAACTCCGTACCCAAACATTCCTCTAGTTTGATCAAGAGGCCCAGGTGTGTTTAGTCTATGCCCACTTGCCCAGGAGACTCATCACCACTAGGCCAGCGACCAAGCCCAGGAAAGCAAGAATAGTTGTGAGGATGTTGGCATCGGCGAGCTCAGCCTTGTGACCATGACCTCCAGTCATCCAGTCTGCAGCCCACATCTCGACAAGGCCAACCCACATGAGAATACCAGCAGAGACAGCGTCGAGGGTACCGATGGCGATAAGTGTGGACTTGTCGTTACCGTTGAACTTTTGCAGAACACCAATACCAATGGCCATCCCGATGGGGGTGATGAAGGCAAAGAGGGAGGCAAGGCCGAGCTTCTTCTTCATGTTGAGGCCAACATGGGCCGTCTCATCGTTGGAGATGGTCTCGGTAGCAGCAGGTGGAGCCTTGTCCGAGTCCTGTGCGGAGGATGTGTCATCAGAAGGACGAGCAGCGACGGCGTTGTGAGTGTCGGCGGCAGTACCAATAGTGGCGATTCGGCTTCCAAGGGCGATACCCTCAAACATTTGGTGGAAAAGGATGACAACGAATAGAGTGAGGAAGTACTCGTCGCCAGCGACAACCAGAGTTAAACCAATGACTAGATTGTGTCAATGCGCTGTGATGCTAGGTTTGAGAGGCTAAACTTACGGAGAGAGTGGAAGAGGATGCCCAACTCCATGACAAGAACACTGACAACCTCGGTGGAGAGCCACGCGCTCTTCTTCTCAGCCAAGGAGAGATCAGCAGAAGCCTTCGTCTTGGCGAGAACAATGCGGTTTCCGATGTATTCGACGAGGAAAGACATAAAGATGCCAGCCATGACGAGGGCGGATGTGGTAGCCTCGTAGCCCAAGTCGCCGATACATTGGTTGCTGAACATGAGGAAGGCATGGGTGTAGAGCTAACAGTATGGATTAGAAATGGTAGGCAATGAATGATTGGAGAAGGCAACATACGTGGACAAAGGCGGTGGAGATGATGATACCAGTACCGAACTGCTTCAAGACAATGAGGACAACGTTGAGTTTACTGGGCATCATCTTGTGCAAGAGGATGGGACCAAAGACACCTAGGGCACCTGTGGCCAAAATGACGAAGAGGAGACCGACACGGAGACCAACATCGTAATCTCTTTTGCGAGGTTGACAGGCAGAAGACGAAGAACTAACTGCCTCGCCAGTTTCTGAACTACCGTGACCGCTTCCACCTGTGCAATGCCTGAATGGGCCCATTAGTGATTGTTGATAGTTCGGAGGGGGATGCTGCTTACTCGACACCAGCGTGGAAGTGACAGTGTTGATTTTCACTTTCCTCAGCCTTGTCACCAGCAGCTCCTGTTTGGGCTGCACTTTCTCCATGGCTGTGGTCGTGGTCTTCTTCACCTGCTTCATGGTCGTGATCTTCTTCCGACTCAGCACCTTCAGCTTGAACAGCAACGTCTTTACCATCCGAGCCGACACAAAACCTAAAGGGGTGAGGGTTAGTGGTGGCCAATGGTACGTCGTGGCTCAATAGCTTACATATCAGAGCCATGGGCATGGCAGTCGGTATATTGAGAGGGAACATCAGTAGTGGCAGTGACCTTGATGTCTACCACGTATTCTGTCTCACCAGCGAAGCAGTATCTGGGTGCACGGTTAGTTAACAATGCCTCGGTTTGGAAACGACTAGGTATCTACTAACAGATCTGAGGCGTGGAGATGGCATCCTGTGATAGCGGTGACCTTGGGCGCTGCTGCTGTGCTTGAGGGGGCCTGGGTAGCTCTAGGGGCAATATGGACATTGCTGGCAGCAGCAGAAGCCACAGAGGAGAAGACAACCCCCCATTTGGCGAGGGACAAGGCGGAAGCGTACATGCTGATGGGCGGCTAACGGCAAGAGAGTTTTGTTTCGTTTTTGTTTCGTTCCGTTTCGTATCAAACAATGAACTACGGCAGCAGACAGCCGAGAAGACGCCTCTAAATAAGCAGGATTTATGCTTAAATTGCTGAAGGCCAATGGATGAGAGAAGCAAGACTTGGAAATGGCCGCAAAGGTCGTCGAAGAGAGAAAGAAAGGATACTTTTTGAAAGATAGTCAGGGTATCTCTATTATCTTTGGAGGGAGGAAAAGAGGGAGAACAGAGTTAATGTCTCAAACTCTCTTGCTTTCTCGGACTCATTGCCACTGGGGAAAACGCCCAGAGTGAATATCTGCTCCTACTGTTGCAGATACGTAGGGAAAGAGTGGATTGACTATGAGGACCTTGATGGCTTTGAGCCACTATTGAGCGGGAGATTTCCATTTTGGGGGTGCTTGAGAACCCGGATAGATAGTGTCGAGTTTATAATCCCTGTCGCCAAGCCGTGTATATCCAAGCATAAATCGATATATCGTCTTTACTCGAGAGCACGTGTTGATATAATCTTTGAATCTGAACAAGACGTCTGGCCATTGTTACCACTCGAGAACAAGTTTCGAAGGTGTGAATATACATCCCATCATTGGTCATGTCGAGCAAAAACTCCCCAAGTGGCTGGCTTCTACTTGTTGAAGATGCCCAGTCAACATGTCAATGCGGCTCCGTATAAAACTCTGCGGAACCCCCACATCGTATAAGCTAAAAACAAGGTTAAAAAGACTCTTGTTCCCCAGTTCGCTAACAAGAGAGCGAATTGCTCGGGTCTATACTTGTTTCAGTCAATGCTGGAGCCTCGATTTATCTCTTGGCAATTCACCGCACAGACTGCGTCATTGGGTATACTAGAAATAATAGTTGGTCGTCAGAATATGGTCCAGATGGAATGACATGGGTAAATAAGGAGAGGATAAGTTGAGGTCACTCACAGCGGGGGAGAAACCATACATACTCGAACTGCTTATCAATTAAAGAGACATGTGGCTGGTTGAGGCTGCCTGATAGTGAATCATCGCCGCTGAACCTTTTGATAGCGCGCCATTTATTGGATACCAGGGTCCAAAGGCTGAGCTGAAGGCGTCTTGATCATTTCTGATGTCTCGTTCAAATCATGCCCTTTGCTGATCTTGTTGATGGTAAGGAGAACCGAAATGTCAGGTCTTGAGCTGCAATGCATGGACTGAAACGGTCACGAGCAATTTATTCAAAGAAATAACAGCATCGTCAGTTTCAACGTGGACATGTTGTTGTAAGTTAGAATCATCAATTAACCTAACAGCGCCTGTAGGCTTAGTCCTGGTAACAACCAATAGTTTGTCAATGAAGCTGCTCACATAATCTATGCAATTTATGCACCCGGAACACAGCTTATGCAGCTGCCACATAACTTATGCAAAAGCAATGATTTCGCGTCACCACTTTAATTAAGAACCCACTAAAAGCGCGTCTCCCGGCCAATACGCGAATTCATGACGCGACTTAAACCTCCAACATTTGTCTCCTAGCCACTTTCACTTCAAATCTGGAGCTGCACAAGCCTAAAAGACGTTCATTATGGCTTCACGACCAGAGTTAAAGGTAACCGTCAGAAACTGATTTTCTAATGATTACCACGCTAATCATATCCTCAGCTCGACGACGAGGGCGGTTTCATTCGCTTCTTCAAGTCTTTACCAGACGTCAACCAAGACACAATCCGTATCTTTGATCGAGGTGATTGGTACACTTCCCATGGCCAAGATGCCAACTATATCGCAAAGACTGTAAGTTAATACCACGATCACATCTCTACCAATTCTAAGTCTTCGCTTCAGGTCTACAAGACAACTTCTGTTGTCCGACAGCTCGGCCGAAATGACCACACCGGACTGCCTTCCGTCACCATGACCATGACCGTATTCCGACAATTCCTTCGAGAAGCCCTACTCAAGCTCGGCAAGCGAATCGAGATTTGGCAGAGTTCTTCCGGTCGCATGAACTGGAAGTGCATCAAGCAAGCGTCACCAGGCAACCTCCAAGACGTGGAGGACGACTTGGGAGGTCAGATCGAGTCTGCACCCATGATTCTCGCAGTCAAGATCTCAGCGAAGGCTTCTGAAGCTCGAAATGTCGGTGTCTGCTTTGCAGATGCCAGCGTGCGAGAGTTGGGCGTCAGCGAGTTCCTCGACAACGACTTGTATTCCAACTTTGAGGCACTCCTTATCCAGCTCGGCGTACGTGAGTGCTTGATACAAGTTGACAAGGGCGACAAGAAGGACGAAAAGGAGAAGGATCCTGAGTTGGCTAAGATAAAGAAGATCATCGACAACTGCGGCGTCGCCATTGCAGAGAGACCAGCTGGCGACTTTGGCATTCGAGATATTGAACAGGACTTGGCACGCCTACTCAAGGACGAACGATCAGCATCTCTTCTCCCACAGACAGATCTTAAGCTGGCCATGGGATCCGCAGCATCTCTCATCAAGTACCTCGGGGTTCTACAAGACCCTTCCAACTTTGGCCAATACCAACTGTACCAGCATGACCTAGCCCATTTCATGAAGTTGGATGCTGCTGCTCTCAAAGCTCTCAACCTCATGCCAGGGCCCCGCGATGGGTCCAAGACGATGAGCATCTTTGGCGTTCTCAACCACTGCAAGACACCAGTGGGCAGTCGACTTTTGGCACAATGGCTGAAACAGCCTTTGATGAGCAAGAACGAGATTGAAAAACGCCAGCAGTTGGTGGAAGCGTTCTATGTCGACACCGAACTTCGCCAAACATTACAGGAGGAACACCTGCGATCCATCCCCGATCTTTACAGACTCTCAAAGAGGTTCCAACGAGGCAAGGCTAACCTGGAGGATGTTGTCCGCGCATACCAAGTTGTTATTCGCTTACCTGGCTTCATTGGTACTTTTGAGGGTATCATGGATGAAAACTACAAAGACCCCCTCGACGAAGCTTACACCACTAAGCTTCGCGACCTTTCCGATAGCTTGGGCAAGCTCCAGGATATGGTGGAGCAGACAGTCGATCTGGATGCTCTTGATCGCCACGAATACATCATCAAAGCCGACTTCGACAAGAGCTTGCGTATCATCCGCAAGAAGCTTGATCAGCTTGACAAGGATATCCGAGCCGAGTTCACAGCTTCAGCCAAGGACTTGGGTCAAGAAGCCGACAAGAAGATTTTCCTTGAGACCAGCCACAAGGTCCATGGAGTGTGCATGCGTCTCACGCGACAAGAGGCTGGCTGCATCCGAAACAACTCCAAGTACCAGGAGTGTTCGACCCAGAAGAACGGTGTCTACTTCACAACCAAGAAGTTGCAAGCCTATCGACGCGAGTACGACCAGCTGTCTCAAAATTACAACAGGACGCAAAGTAGTCTTGTCCATGAAGTTGTCCAGGTCGCTTCGTCTTACTGCCCTGTTTTAGAACGTCTTGCCGGTATCCTTGCTCATCTCGACGTGATTGTCTCCCTTGCTCACGCCTCGGTTCATGCCCCTGAGTCATATGTCCGACCCAAGATTCACGCCCGTGGCGAGGGCCAGACGATTCTTCGCGAAGCTCGCCACCCTTGCATGGAGCTTCAGGATGATGTTCAGTTCATCACCAACGATGTTGAGCTCACACGCGACAAGTCGTCGTTCCTTATTATCACTGGTCCCAACATGGGCGGTAAGTCGACATACATTCGACAAACGGGTGTCATCGCTCTTATGGCCCAGGTTGGATGCTTTGTGCCATGTGCGGAGGCCGAGTTGACTATCTACGACTCGATTCTGGCACGTGTGGGTGCTAGCGACTCGCAGCTCAAGGGTGTCTCTACCTTCATGGCCGAAATGCTTGAGACAGCCAATATCCTCAAGTCAGCTACGTCAGAGTCCTTGATCGTTATTGATGAGTTAGGACGTGGTACCTCGACTTACGACGGATTCGGTTTGGCATGGGCCATCTCGGAGCACATTGTTAAGGAAATTGGCTGTTCCGCCATGTTTGCCACTCACTTCCACGAACTCACAGCTCTTGCCGACCAGTACCCCCAAGTGCAAAACCTTCATGTAACGGCGCACATCGGCGGCACTGATGCAGCAGCTTCGGAAGCGGATGCCAAACGCGAAGTGACGTTGCTGTACAAGGTCGCACCGGGTGTGTGCGACCAGAGTTTCGGCATCCACGTTGCAGAGTTGGTCCGCTTCCCGGACAAGGTTGTCCGCATGGCCAAGCGCAAGGCAGACGAGCTTGAGGACTTTACCACCAAGCACGAGGATCTTGGCCTGCAGTACAGCAAGCAGGATATGGAGGATGGCAGTGCCATGCTGAAGCGAGTCTTGGTGGAGTGGAAGGACAAGGTGAAGGCTGGAGATATGAGCCGAGAGGAGCAAGTAGCTGCCTTGAAAGAGCTTGTTGGGGCAAACCCAGAGCTTCAGGCAAACCCTTTCTTTCAATCTGTGAAGGCTCTATAGATGCTAAGAAAGAGCTTGCTGTTTTAGAGTGATATATCACGGCGATTGGTGAAACAGATAAAAGGGCGTTTACGGAGTCGGGATTAATAATGGGAATACTGAGAGGGCGTTATATAGTTACAGATTATAGTTGCTTCGAGATATCTAGCGAATCACAAACTGCGATGCATTAATTAACATTCCGAATATTAGGTAGGTATGCTTCAACTCTCTGTCACGCTTTCCTAAGTTTCTATTTCACTCGATAACCTCTTGAGGTAGGTCCGTACGGCGTGACTCATTCTATTGGTCAATTGCCTGATCCTGTAAGAAAGTAGTGACCCTCAACTCGAGAATCAGTTTCAACCTACACTGTACTTTCCATCTCCATCTGAATAAAGCTTCACATTCGACATCGTCAACCACAATCATGTCTTCCATAACTATCCGTCCAGCAACGCAAGATGACGTTCCCCGAATGCTGGAAGTCTTCTTCTCCGCATTCTCTTCCTCCCCTCTCAACGAGCGCTGCTTCCCTCCATCATCACCGGATGTGCAAACCTGGCAAGAAAATCTCATTCAACGAAACATTGAAGACAAGGATGACAACTACATGATCGTCGCGGAACAAGACTCCCTTATCCTAGGCTGGGCACGCTGGGTTCGCCGGGAGCAGCCGCTGTCTGGCAAGCAGATCAAGTCTTCTACGTTTCCGGCTTCGGGGGATCAAGAAACTGCGAGGCATTTCTTCCAGGCGAACAACGATGCAGCAATTAAGTATATCGCGGGAGAGAAGCACTGGTTTCTTAGCACGATTGCTGTCGTGAAAGAGGGGCAACGCCGAGGAGTGGGATCCGCCTTGATGGAGTTTGGTGTTGAGAGAGCCGACGAGGAAGGCTGGATGTCCTATCTGAACAGCTCTCAAGAGGGTAAGGGATTGTATGAAAAGTTCGGGTTCAAGGTCAGTGGAACTAGTGAGTTCCCTGAGCTCGGCATGGTGCAATATCATATGCGGAGAGAAGCAGTCAGGAGTTGAAACATTGAACGTGATAACTCTTTCAAAGTCATTAGAACTACAAAACTATAGAGGTTCTCGGGGGAAGGAAAAGAAATAAATAGCAATGACATGATAACCAATCAGCAGCCCAGCAACGCCCACCGTCTTATTTTTTGGTGTTTCTTTCGTCTATGTTTCCATGTAAGATTCTCTATCCGTAATAGATTTCTAGCGAAGAGTAAGATCCTTTTGCATGTACACACTATCGTGAAGCTAGGCCTTCGCTGACCTTCTTCCACAGGCCATTACGCTTCCAAGTCCAGTTCTTGAGGAAGGCAGGGTCCATTCCTGTCTCAAAGGCCTCGTTGCGAGCCTGGATCTGGGAGTTCAGAAGAGCCTGGCGAGCTGAAGCGCCACGGTTGCGAAGCTGAGGCATCCAATCGATAGCATCGATGGCCAGACTGAAACGATCAGTCTGGTTGCGGATGGCCAACTCGAGAGGGGTGTCGATGTTGCCCTTCTCCTTGTAACCACGAACGTGCAGGTTGCGGCTGCCGGGGCGCTTGTATGTCAGGCGGTGCACCATCCATGGGTAGCTGTGGAAGTTGAAGATGACGGGAGTGTCATCAGTGAAGAGGCTGGTCCACTCAGAGTCTGTAAGGCCGTGGGGATGATCGCTGGGGTGAATCAACTTGAAGAGATCAACAACGTTGACGCAGCGAATCTTGAGGTCGGGGAAATGCTCAAGCAGGAGATCAATAGCAGCCAGAGACTCGTGAGTGCTGATGTCACCGCAAGAGGCCATGACCAGGTCGGGGTTCTGTCCAGCATCAGTGGAGAACTGGGGCCAGATACCGATGCCCTTGGTGCAGTGCTCAATGGCAGCATCCATGGGCAGGTACTGGAGATGCTCCTGCTTGTCTGACACGACAACGTTGACATAGTTGACGGATCGAAGGCAATGGTCCATAACTGGGGACAAAAGGTTAGTTCAGGCCCGGCTCTAAAGATACAAAACTGAACATACCGGAAAGCAGACAGTTGCCATCAGGAGGAAGGTAGATTCTGACAACCTCGGGGCTCTTGTTGGCGACAACATCAAGGAAACCAGGATCCTGATGTGTGAAGCCGTTATGGTCCTGACGCCACACGACAGCAGTCAATAGGATGTTGAGAGAAGCAATCTTGGCACGCCACTCAACTTCGAGACACTTCTCGATCCATTTGCAGTGCTGTAGATATTGTTAGTAAGATCTACATGTATGATCGAGTGCATTACATACCTGGTTGACCATGGAGTCAATGACATGGATGAAAGGCTCGTAGCTGTTGAGCAGTCCATGTCGACCACTCAGGAGGTAACCCTCGAGCCAACCCTCACAGTTGTGCTCAGAAAGCATCTCGACAACACGTCCAGCCTTGGCGAGGTTGCCACCATTGTCATCCTCTTCAAAGTACTCGCCCATCCAGACCTTCTTTCCAGCATCGTAGACACCACCAAGCTTGTTGGACTCAGTCTCATCGGGACCAAAGAGACGGAAGTTGGTTTGGTTGGTGGCCATGACATCCCTGAGGAATACAGCCATGTTGGTCATGCTAGCATTCATGACATTTCCGGGGCTCTCCACCTTGATGGCATAGTCCCTGAAGTCGGGCATCTTCAAGGGCTTCCTGAGAAGACCACCATTGGCGACAGGGTTAGCGCTCATTCGTCGGTTACCTTGAGGAATAAGAGCCCGGAGCGATGCAATAGGTGCACCATTCTCATCGAAAAGGCGCTCAGGCTCATAGCTTCGCATCCAGTCCTCAAGAACCTTGAGATGGGCAGGGTTGGTGGCGGGGTCTGCGATAGGGACCTGGTGAGCTCGCCAGTAACCCTCCAGGTAATTGTTGTCAATCTTGCGGGGAGCAGTCCACCCCTTGGGACTTCGAAGAACGATCATGGGCCACAGAGGTCGCACAGCCTCTCCGGAGTCACGAGCCTCCTTCTGGATCTTTCGAATCTCGTCCACGCAGTGCTCAAGAGTAGCAGCCATTGCCTGGTGCATAGACTCGATGTCATCGCCTTCAACAAAATAGGGCTGCCAGCCGTAACCGATGAAGAGGCACTCAAGTTCTCGATGAGAGATTCTAGCAAGAACAGTAGGGTTGTTGATCTTGTAACCATTGAGGTGAAGAACAGGTAGGACGGCGCCATCAACGATTGGGTTGAGGAACTTGTTACTGTGCCAGGCAGTAGCAAGAGGACCAGTTTCAGCTTCACCATCACCAACCATAGTAAGAGCAATCAGGTCAGGGTTATCAAAGACGGCACCGAAAGCGTGTGAGACGGAATAACCCAGCTCACCACCCTCATGGAGGGATCCGGGAGTTTCGGGGGTGGCATGCGAGCCGATTCCTCCAGGGAATGAGAAGCTCTTAAAGAACTTTTGCATACCCTCGTCGTCGAGAGTCTTGTCGGGGTAGACCTCGGTATAGACACCCTCGAGGTAAGACTGAGAAAGGACAGCAGGAGCACCATGTCCAGGACCAGAGATGAAGAGAGCATGAAGATCGTGCTTTATGATCAGACGGTTGAAGTGCATATATGTGAAGATCTGGCCAGGGGCTGAGCCAAAGTGACCAAGTAGTCGAAGCTTGAGATGCTCGGCTTTGAGGGGTTGTCTAAGAAGAGGATTCTCCTTGAGATAGATCATACCCAAGGAGAGGTAACAGCTGGCTTTGAAAAAGTCATTGTACTGCTGGATCTCCTCCTTGGAGAGAGGCTCGCCCTGGACAGTTGAACGAGCAATGCCAAAGGGCGAGATAGACTTGACCTCTGGTGACATGGGTGAAAGATATCAGGGTGTGTGATATATGAAGTTGTATGAGAGTTGTGTGTGAAGCTGAACTCTTCAGATGAGAGATGAGAAGAGAAGAATGAATGAAAGCAAACCTGTGTGCAGGGCTCCAGGACTTCTTATATGAGAGTACTAAGGGTTGCCAAGAAGGAAGAGAGGCAGAGAGCGAGGTATAGAGTATAGAGGGGAGTGCGGTGGCAGAATGGAAAGGTGATACCTACCTTGCCTTACCTTTCCCTTCCTTTCCTTCCATTGTCTTACCTGACCTACTGCATACAGTATGGAAAGGGCTTAGTTTGAGGTCTTCGCCGTAACTTGGGTTAGTTGAACCAATGGGTCATCTATGGAGCTAGCTGCCTTACGGAGTCAGGTATAGATAGACGGCCGTTGACGAGATCAGCAGAGGTTACAGTATGGCAGTGATCCAATTGGAATGATGGAAAGAAAGAATAAGTTTCTGCATGTCTGAGGGCGTGGACGTAGAGTATCCATCGCAACGGATGGCATGGCATGGCATGGCATGGTACATAGTAACCGTAACTGGGTGGCTTAGAGGCAGACGTAGAACAGCACCTTACAGATGGGCAAGATAGTGGCGAGCGTGGGGGACGTTCCGCTGTCTATTTCCCCAAGAGGCGCTTGGAGCGGATGAGAACCAGGAAGACGGACCGGGCAAGAGACAGGAGGGGAATGGGATGTAAGACGAAGTGGTCTGCGATATCAGTTGGGCAAAGGAAGATCAGTCTAGATAGCAGGCCATACTATACCATGCCTAGCTTGCATGTTGGCGCATAGCCATTGACGACCATCCATCCGTAAATTGGCATTAACCAAGAAGGATTATTTAGAAGGTGGACAGCTTTGACACGTTTTGGAGCACCGGATGGCGGCGATGGTTGTCGAGGAAAAGTGGTCTGATATCTCGACAATGTTTCTTACAACCACCTGCAGGCATAGCACGGCTAGAGCCACCTCCCTGTGTGAGTAGGTATCTGTGTACTATGTAAGTAAGTGCCTTGACCAAACTAAGTTATTGGTCGAGGTATAGGCTTGGTAGCAGTAATCACTACCAAAGTCAATCGTAACCGGGAAATAATATCCATTCGTGGCTCGATCAAAATGCGGCTGGAAAATGGCAGATCCAAGGCTCGTAGTCTCGTTGGCAATGATGTACGGATACAGTAACAATATCGACCGCCAGTAGCATCTGATTCGCGGGGGTAAATTGACGTCTTTGAAACAAGCCGCCAAGGGAGGTGGTATGTTGCCTAGTCGGGCCTTATTTCTTGTTGATGGTGGCATAATCAATAGGTAAGATGACCAGAATTCTAGGGTTCAAGCTCGCAGCATCCGTATACAATTGACATTTGACATCTGACAAGCAGGGGACGAAGCTCGAACATGGGGAGCTTTGATTGGGGCCCCGGGGGGGAAGAATTAGAAGTTGACAGGGGAGAGAATATGGACAAGGATGTTGTTGATGGAGAGAAAATTCATTCAGTGGAAGGACCCGGCCGCTAGCGCAGTCCCGCTTACGGTTTACACGGCTGCTCCTGCCGCAAGTACAAGTGGTTGGTTCTGGTGTACCTTCCCCGAGCATGATCCTATAGTGGGCAAAAAGTACCTGGTCCCTCCTGACAAGTCTCGACCGTAGCTGATCCAACATATGATGTGAGAGACTCTGGACCTGGACCTACGCAATGTCATGATACCTTTACCCTAGCTTCAATTCTGCGAGAATTGTGCTCCCTCGGTCACTCTCATGACAGCATCCAATATTTTCACAATGGTCGGGAGAATCTCACCCGACATACCGTATTGGTGGTATGAACTGTCGTCAAATTTGGCCGTTTACCAGCCGATTGGGTTCAGATGACCGAAGAGCTGGTAAAATTTCCAAAGAGTCATTTTTTGTGGCATGCTTTATGATTTTTGATAATTCATACACATTTTTGGGCACTCTGTACTACCTACAAACTGCAACGTAGGGTTGCATACGTTGCGCCGCTGCTTCGTCACCTTCTCTTCTCTCCCCTTCTCTTCAGCCCTTTGCTTCAACTCACAACCAACGGCCTGGCCGAGTTTGTAGCATACTTTGGGTCAATGGCTATGCCCCTGGACTTCTGAGGTCATATTGAAATGCTCTCGCATTATTCTCTTTCCATTTCGGTCTCATTGTGGTCAATCACTTCTCCATGTTTCTCTCATCTCTCCAATCGATCAACAAAGACACATCTCTATCCTGAGATTTCTGGGGAAAGATGGGATAATATGATACAATATGCCATCTCCACCTGTCTTGTTACGAAGCCACTATTCCTCTCAATCAGTCTTGTCTTTGTCTTCTCCAGACACGCCCTTCAAGCAAGGGTGCTGATTGCTCGCTGAGGGGAAGGAGGGGGACCTTCAGGATTTTTTTGACTTTGACTTCACTCTTTCTTTTTATCCGACGTGACCGAGCATGTGCACAGTTAGTTGCGTTGCTGTACTGATAACCGTATAGTTCCATGGACCCCATGCACGACACCCGCTTTGCCCTGATCTGATATTACGCCTTTCGCGAAAGTGATCCGCAAGGGACGAGGGGAGAGAATCCGAGGTAACGATTCAGTTACCATTAAGGGAACATCGGCCAGTCTCAGCTCGAAAACACGATGTCGTCTTCTTGGCTAATCTGAGTATGGCTGTGGAATGGAAATAGCTTGGGTTGATGGGAGCTGTTTTGAGCAACAAGCTACCCCTCATTTTTCTCCTGTCCCGTCAGTCCCAAGACAAAAGCCTCCCATTTCCGCCAGATCCGATCTTTGTCTTGGTTCAGCCACCAACCAACCTTAAAGGATAATAATGAAGATTGGGAAATGATCTCACGGTCATGGATAACTGCTTGGAATCCCATGTTGGCCGGGTTTATCCCGCCTCCATGGTTCCGAGGGCTGTTTTACGTAGGGCGCGCAGACAACAATACCAAACTTGGTGTAGAACACGGCTGGCCGCGGTACAGATGCGGCAGCAACATCATAACGCATGAGGTCGTTGGATCAAAACAAGGGCTGGGGGAGCAGTCTTGATTATGCGGGCCTCCGAAACCATCGAGGCGCTGATCTCGCCTATTCACGACTTCTTTGTCGAGTTTGTTCTGACTTGGGAACGGCAAGGTTCAAGGACCCTTGCTTGTTGTCCCTGTCAAGCGTTGGAGTTTACATGATCTGATCTGAGCCTGCATTGAACGTGGGTGTTTTTTGCAACAGCCGAGCGTTCGTTCACATTCTCTATCGCCGTGAAGATTTTTCTGATCAAAATTGAAGATACCCATCGGTGATGCTTGTTAACGTAGTACAGTAATGGAATAATCACATGCTTTCACGTTGGTCCTATTGATGCTATGTAGTGACATGTATCAGACTAAAGTTGATTTGGTAGTGGCTAAGTGGTGACGGATATTCGTTTATCTACCCTATTCCCAGGTGTATCCGAGCACCCGTCGTTGGGAACGAAATGCACGTTACTAAAGATCTGTCAGTTTTCATCCGCCGCAAACTGTATATATGTATGTATTAAAAAAGATTTTCTGTTTATTTTATGTAGAGCCACTGTTAATTTTGGGGGCTCTTCTTGTTTGTTTGCCTCTGGAGTCTGCTCAGCAATATAGCATATCTAGCATACCATTTACTGCTCAGTGATGTAGAAGTGGTACGATGACTGCCTAAGTAGGTAGTCGTCATACCCAACTGTGACGTTCTAAAAACCCCAAGGCCGAATGAAATGGGTTGCTTCTCCCTCTCTCGAAACAGAGAACCACACGTTATCATGGACATATTGGATTCAACTTCCTCCAATGAATGGCTTGCCGAAGCCTGACGTAACGTAACGTGCCCCCGCGCCATTAGTTAGGTTTGACTTATTATGGTTTTATATGGCAACCGTTGATTCTTCACCCTCTTTAATCGTCTTTCCACTTTGGACGTATAAACATCACCCGTGAACTCAATACCGTTGAAAAAGAAACGCAAGTCATCATAGGCATCCGAAACAAACAGATAATCACGATGAAACCAATCATCGACATTGCCCATCGCCCCGAAACGCCAAAACCAGAGCGGCCTGTTATCCCAAATGAGCCAGACGTTGGTGATGGCGATGGAACTACCGACTATCTGCAGTGAATACAACAACGTGTGATTATATCTCAGGCAATATTTATTCTTTTATGGTAGGTTTCATGATGAGAATAATCACTTTCAAACTGATCAGAGATGATTAGCATGAACCAAATTGATAAAATGATATCTCTCTTTTAAAGGCGTTTTTGGGTATGAAAGGCGGGGAAACGAACAACCATCATTTCTACTAAACGAGAATGCATCGACTTTGTGTTTACTTTTTGTCTCTCTTTTTCGGAAATCGATTTGAATGTGGAATCTCTGAATTATAAGATTGTTTTTATTGAACGACTGGGAAGATTGTTGTACATTCAGGTTGAGTTATCGTGAGTTGTGGGCACAACGGTTATGATATTGCAGGTTACTGGTACAGATTGTTAGCGACGATTTGCTTTCGAATATTTACAAAGGTTTACTTCCCAAATGAATTATCTGGAAGCAATAGATAAGAATGTGAAATGTTTCTACTATTGATACGCTGGACCGTGATCATGGAGCCACTGCTAGAAATACCGTTATTCATTCTGCGCCCATACTCTACGTCATTCAATTTGACCTCATCTCAGTTCGTTTTAAACCCATCATCACCAACATTCACCCCAACACACTGTAACAGCCCTGTTTATTGAACCTCACTCACACATAGAAAACCTTGAATAGTCCTCGCCTTTACTCTATTATCACAAACATTAGCCTCGAACACCACCATATCAATACATCATGAGTGAAGCATCAAACCAACCGCAACGGGCGAACTCCCTCACGCCCGAGATGGTTGAGTTCGCAAGCAAAATGTACGATGCTGCCAGAAAGGGCGACACAGCTACATTTGAGCAGGCTCTTCCTGCAGGTCTACCCCCGAATCTCACAAACGACAAGGGCGATACTCTGGTATGATACTTGGGCATTTTTGCTGGTAAACTCCCATGCTGACGATGAACAGCTTATGCTTGCGGCCTACCATGGCCACGCGGATCTGGTCAAGGTTCTCATCCAGCATGGCGCTGACTCTAACCGCTTAAACGACCGAGGTCAAAGTCCTCTTGCAGGCGCCGTCTTCAAGAAGGAAGATGCCGTGATCCAAGTGAGTAAACTTCCCACTGGACATTCTGCCCAGAGCACAGAATGGAGTATTGAGATTCGATATACTGACAACAGTGTTGCGGAAGGAGTTGCTTGATGGTGGTGCAGACCCAGAGCATGGACAACCAAGTGCTTCCGATTGCGTCACAATGTTTAAGCAGGAAGATATGTGGAAAGTCAAGTTCGATGCTGCGCCTGGAAAAGGACAGGCGGGAAAGACACGGAGGGCAGAGAAGAATGAGTAAATCAGTCAAACTAGAAACATCGACGGGGTGCCTTTTACAATCGTTGTGTGCTCAAGTAAAATCATACATCATCGAGTTGACAACTCATGTGAGATACGGAGAGAAGGAACGGTAATACAACTCTGTGTCTCTTGTATTTTCTAGGTACTTAGTTACCTAGGTACCTGCCTATTGAACACCGCTCCTGTCAACTTCTGAATGAAGCTCACCATCCGCTCTTCAACTGTTGACAATGGGTACAGACCTTGTTCAAGATAACATTCTTCTCACACAAAATCACAAGAATAACATCACAATACCTACTTAAAGCAGTCTCCAAAACACTCATAGCGTTCATATCTTCTTCGTCATTGTCTCAATACGTCCATCATGGCTGCCAGGAGCTGGCACTCCTCCAGAGCGACTTGCTTTTTGTCCGATAAACAAGCGCCTCCGTCAAGTCAACGAACATGAATTTGGAAACCCACAGCGTCACAGGAAAGCCAAAGAAAAGCTCCGAAATATAAAGCATGGACTTCTCAAGTACTTCAAGACATCCAAGCCAGATGTCGCCGACCATCAATTTGAGCCTCAAGGGCGCCCTCAGCTTCCCAAGCCGATGTTTGCCAAAGTATAGTATCAGAAAAGGCAGCTCCCGACCCTCCGCGGATGGGACCCAAAGAGGTGGCGCGAGAGGTTACGTCTATAACTGAAATTTTCTTCATTACCGTGTAGGAAAACTTGAGAATAGGAATTACATTGATTCGAGATAAGAAGCAGCCGTGTTATTCTACGCAATTAAAACATTGTGCCATTGAGTATTCGAAGGATGTTATGACTGCTGGATTTGTTTGTGACAACCTGCAACATATATAAACATATATAGGAAACCCCACGCCTGAGATTCATTAGGAGACTGGAGTAGGCATCAATGGACTTCGTATTATTACACTTAATTCACGGAATTCACAACGAGTATCAAGAAAAGTCATCAACATCCAACCATCCGTCTCATTCAGCCTATCCTCTCTACCGTATAAACAAATAACGCCCATCAGCTCGGAAGCTGTAATCCTACAATGCGCCGTCGCTCTCGTACTTCAGAAGCGTATGATCCCCAAAAACCACAACTAATACATGCAAAAGAAGAAAGTTAAGGATACCTAATCCGCCTTATATCAAACCAGTATATCAGAAGCTAGCTTATTTGAATGACTTGATCCTGTGATACAACGCTGTGTCATAAAATTGGTAGTGTGGGTCGACTTCGCAGAATGGATGCTGCGAGAGGAGCACATCTGCTGTAGGACGATCGAAGGGGTTTCTGTCTACTTGTCAGCATTGCATAGAAAGCCGCAGTCTTAAGGCAACTTACACTTGGAAACAATCCATCATAAAGGCCACGGCCAATGGGCCAAGGGTATCCTGGATATCCTCAGGGATGGGAGGTCTCTCGCCGTTGGCGATCTTGTAGATGGCGCCGACAGCCTCCTCCTTAGCCCAAGGGCGTTTGCCAGCAAACATCTCCAGAACCACACAGCCCAAGCTCCAAATATCTACCTTGGCACTGTAACCCTCGCCCTGGGACCGAATGACTTCGGGCGCCATCCAAAAGACAGAGCCCTGCATTGAGTTGGTCTTGTCGTTGCCGTAGATGTTGTCTGTCTTCTTGGAAATACCGAAATCGCTGATCTTGCAAGTACCGTCCAGATCGAGAAGGATGTTGTCGGCCTTGAGATCACGGTGCAAAATGCCCTCTCTGTGCAGGTAAGCAAGGCCAGAGAGTGTCTGCCGTGTCAACGAAGAGACCACAGACTCTTCAAACTTGCCGTGTTTTCGTAGACACGATCCAATGCTACCACCGGAAATATACTCGAGGAAGATGCTGATGCTGGTTTCCTTTCGCTCGCAACCCAGGTACTGCACAATGTTGATATGGTCCAAATGCTGCATAGTGTCGATCTCCTGGTCGAGAGCCGCAACAAGCTCCTTCATCTTGTTCTTGTCTCCGCCTGCAGCCTTGGGGTTGACTTCAACCTCCTTCACGGCCAAGAATTCTCCGGTAGTGGCATTCATACCGAGGTAGACGCGACCATAAGTACCCTTGCCGATAAGCTGACCCTTGAACCACCTAAATGTCGTCTGTCGCTTCGGCACCGTGTCTTGGGGAATTTGGGGCATGACGACACTACCACGCCTGTCTGGTCGGATTTGCACAATGTTGGCGTTGAACATCTTGGTGCTCTTTCGGCGCATAATGTTAGTAGTTGCCGTCTGTCCTTGGTTGGTCGAAGTGGTTCTCTTGTTGGCTTCATGCGCACCACGAGCAACTTCACGAATAGATTTCATTCGACCAAGGCCACCTGAGCGTCGGATACTCCTCTGAGCCACAGATGTTGGTCGATGCTGATCAAGGGCTTTCAGAGTTGACTCGTCAGAACCAAGTGTGTCGTTTTCGTTGTAGAGAGACGGCTGGCGAGTTGGAGGGATGGCTGGCGGTACGTGCTGAGGGTAACTTGGCTGTGGCGGTGCTATATTTTGGGCTTGTTGATCAATATTTGTCTCTGAACTCTCGGCAATCGGCGACGGTGGCATTCCACCCTCACCAGGCTCGTCAAGAACAGGTTGGTCGAGATCTAAGTTGGGGAAGAAGTCGTCAAGGTTGTTGATAAGGGCGTCCGTGGGAGGACGGTTAGCCCAGACATCCTTCTCAATGAAAGATTTTCGTCGACCAAGCTTGCTTTCCTTGTCCTTTTCTTCAGGCTCCCATGTCTCAGAGTGAGGAGTTGTCGGGTTCTGCCGACCCGAGTCCTCGTTACTGTCCATGCCGCTACCAAAGGATTTGGGCGATTTGAAAGCAACGGATAGACCCTTTCTCGATCGCTCTGTGTTCACGTGAAGACTAGGGCGTTTGCTATGACCATTTGCATCCACGTTCGCAGCAGCGGCTTTGCCCTTGTTTCGATTAGCAATGGGAATTGCGAATAGCCCATCATCCGAGTCATCACTGTCATCGTCAGCTGGTGGGGCCGGGGCCGGCTTTGAGAAGTGCACATCCGTATCCTCAAACTCGGGCTCTGGTCCATGGGAAGCACGCCGGTGGGTAGGTGATTGCTGGTTCGGGGGGAACGAGGCCCTTGAGCGACTCGAGTTGGGGCTCATCTCCGCTGGAGACATTGCCCGGGGGACTGTTGCATTAAACTTAGCATCTACTGTAGGACTAGGACTGAGTAGAAATGATGAATCGCTGGGCGAGTAATCTGGCACAATGAAGCCCAGGTTCTTCTTGTTCCAGGTTACGTTACCAGTTGTCGATTTTGATGATGAAGTCGTACTAGGACTGCCTCGACCTTGAGAGGGTTCAACGGTAGAGAAGGTATCCTTACCTCCAGGAATCGAATGTGTTGATGATCGAGATGGAGACGAGGGACGACCATTCTTCGCAGATTGTCCGATGGCACTCAAATTCCTGCCCATGCCTGCGAGGGCGGCTCCGATGCCAGGTGCTGGTGGTGTCTGCTTGTTGGCTTTCTTTGTCTTCTCAGCCATCTCGTTCTCCGGATATCGCTTTGACGGATAACCCTCCAAGTTACTGCTGGATGCCCGCATGCTTGCTCCAGTCTTTCTGCTCAGCGAGTTGGCCTTGATCAACGTTGCCGAGGGATCACTGGGTGGTGCCGGGGGTCGCCTTTGGGGAAACAGTGGTTCGGGTCGCTTGTCCTCATACGGCGACTCGCGAGGTTGATCGAAATCAACATTTCGACCCACGATGCCGGGTCCAAGTGTCTCTGAAGGACTGCCCTTCATTGCTGCCTGTTTCCTCTTGGCTAGATACTCTTGTTGCTTTCTTTCTATTTCGGCTCTGTATTGTTTTGCCTCTCGCGCTATCTTGTCCTCGTTCTTTTCATTTGTCAATGTGTTGGACCGCGATGTTGGAGGCGACGAGCTAGACCGCTGTCTACTCATCTGCTGGGCATCCTCAACGGGCGTTCCGGGAGAAAGATAATTGGGAGACAAGATTATGGGTACCTCAGCCTTGACAGAGAGGCTGGATATGGGAGCAACCCCTGGAGGTGTCACAAAGAACTTGAGTGTTCCAAGAGGGTCGCCTTTTGCTCGCCTCACGGTGATCAGACTCGGGTCATCCAGAGGATCCACATGTTCAAACTTGCCCGCTTCCGTGAGATAGATGTACGAGTTTTCGTAGTCGCCCAATCCCAGGTGCATGCATATCACCTGGCGAATTTCTGTTGCGTTCTCTGCTTCGGTAATGTCACACATTCGGTAGTTCCAGTAGTCCATCGTAGCTAGGACATATGTCCGTACGGGACTGATTTTGTTCCATCGCATGTTCAGAGTACTGCCGTTTCTGTCGTCGCCTAATGTCGAGCCGGAGAGGTCAATATTGGTATCACTGCCATTGCTTCCTCGAACACCCAAGCCGACAGGCCGGAAAGATCCATGTGGAGAAGTCGGTGAAGCATTCATATCTTCAGGAGATGGGTATGCACCATCGTCTTTTGTTTGCTTCTTTTTCCTAGACAAAAAACTGAGAAGGCGGTTGGAGTCCTTAGCTGAAGAAGGAGTCTCTCCGCCTGCCGATCTGTCACCCCCGTCTGATGGAGAGTGACGCGATCGCGCATCGTGGGAACGACCATGGCCGATGTCCCCGAGGTTCATATTTCGATTCAGTAACGAGGCGGCATCCGATGGCACACCGGATCCATATATGGCTGCGACGGAAGCTACCGAGTCCATACTACTTCTGGAGCGATGACCAGCTTTTATTGCACTAGGAGATTGGGCGATGGTAGGTGTAGTCGTCGAAGTATACAGCGCTGGGGGGATGCCTGGGCTGCCAGTAGGGCTCGCTGAATGGACAGCAGGAGCCCGGAATGTGGCCTCGCTAGACTCACTGACATTGGGACTATGGCGGCGTGCCCCATCGGTATCAACATGCTTGAGGATATTGCGGTGATTAGACTCTGAGCTAATGTTGGATGCACTAATGCTGTTTGGCAGTGTAGTAGATCTTGTTTGAGAGAATCTACGACTGCTGAAGCCAGGACCAGGAGCAGTGAGCGGTGTCTAACAAATGTCAGTAAGAATCTAGTGCCCAGAACATCAATATGGGGTTGACAAACATTAGGCGAGTCCATAGGATCGGTTCCAGCGCTTGGTAGGTTGTTCCCATGTCCGCCGTTGAGGGATTCTTTCCGGCCGTGAGACGTTGAAACTTTAGACACATCAGCGGGTCGACCGGTCACAATACTTCGGATTAGCCTTCGCATTCGTTTTCCCTCTTCTCGCTCTCGTGGTTGATCCCAGCCAGTTCGACTATTGGTACACTCCTGTGCAAGCCGGGGATATACCTGTTGATGCATCATACCAAAATTACCACGTCCGCCGTGACCACTTCCGAGCTCAAGGAATTGCGCTCCGTGAAGATTGAGGGCCCTGAAAGTTTCCTGCCAATCTTTGGAGAACTGATTCTGGGCCAGCCAAAGTAGCACGGTGTCGAGGGGCCACTGAGCAGCGATTTCTGGAGGGATCGAGCCAGGAGGAGTGGGGTTTGAGGAATTGGAGGTACCGCGCGGCTGAGCGTTGTTGGCAGCATAGAGACGTTCTCTAGTAGCCTCGTCCATGGGGGTCGTGGCATTCGTGTCAGTCCCGCTCTGCGGTGTTGTCACTGGCCGTAATGTCTGCGAGTTGACAGTCAGGGTTGGGTCTTCCAGTCCAAAGGCGGGGATACCAACTCCCTCTCCGTACGTGTCGCCCTGCGGTATGTAGGTCGCACTCATGGCCTCATTCGGCGGGGGAGGTGGAGGGATAGAGACTGTTTGCCCTGCGGCGATCTGGGCGTGTAACTTTGGGTTGTACGGCTGGTGCTGGCTACTGGGCGGCGGCGGCGGGATGTTGAATCCTGACCGGCTGTCGTACATGCGCCCAAAGGCACCGTGCCACGGAGGTTGCTGGCCGAGGGCGCTCGCCGGAGGCGGACCGGGAGGTGGGGGGAGCGAGAGACCATTTGAGCCCGGGGCGGTATTATATCGAGGGAGCGGCGGCGGCGGAGGCAAGTTCATCATATTAGGCATATGGCCGTTGTTTGGACCTCCCATGGGGGGAGGCGGCGGCGGAGGGACCTGGTAGGGTCTCGAGGGATCGGTGCCCGAGACATGTCTCTGGTTTGCCTGATACATGATGGACGGCGCGGGGGGCAACCCGCCTCGAGGAACAAAGTGGGCAGAGTTGTTGTCGACAGCAGACGGCGGCGAGGTGTGTTGTCGAAGAAGAGAATTAGGTGTATGCGATGGAGACGTAGAAGCAGAAGTAGAAGCAACAGCGCTGGCGCTAGTGGTCGAAGACCTTGGACGTAAGCTCGAAGCAGATGAGACAGGGTGGATGCGGAGGAACTGTGCCTGCTCGGCGGTCGCTATGTCAGAGGAAGATGGACCTAGGGGCCGGGGTCGAGAGTGAGTGTGCGTTGTTGTAGTAGCGTTAGCAGTCGATGGGCGCGGATGCACATGCGCGGGAGGATAAGAAAAAGACGATGGCCCCGTCGAGGAGGATGAGGACGACAGGGCATAGGCTGGAGGTAGGTCGTGGTTGTTTGAAGTTGAAGTCCCGTCGACAAGGGCCAGGTCCTGAAGACTGGGTCTCGAAGAGGAACGGAACTTGGCGGTTGTAAGAGCCTGTGCCTTTGCCTTTGCCTGACCGTGGAGAGATGCGTTGGTGATCTCTGGACTTGTCGAGGTTACAGTGTTTGTGATGGACTCTTGAGGCTGAGATTGAGACCGAAAACCCTGAGCCTGAGCCTGAACCTGTGTCTGCTGTTGCGCCTGGGCCAAAGCTGCTGGTGGCAGGTCGAAATTGGCAGCGGGACGGTTAGCCCGTCGCAAGCTGTCGCTACCCTTCATGGTTTGTATCTACGGTGGAGTAACATGTCGAGGTGGGCCGTCTTGACAGGGGTTCTGGGGGCCTGGGGGGGCAGACCAGGCCAATCTAGGATAGAGTAGGATGCTGAGATGTCAGGGATTATTGAGTGGAGGAGTGAATGGCAGATGGACGACTGTGGGTGGACGGAGGCAAGCTGACAGCTGTGATGTATGTTATGGAGGAGTGGATGGGATAAGTTTGAGTGAGAACGAGAGGATAGATAACACGTGCAATGGATGATGGATTTCACTTAAACAAAGGCATAAAAAAATACGACTAGACTAATGCTGTAATGTAACCCGTAAGACCCTATCTGCTTCTGGACCATGAGCTTTGTCCTAAGCCGTTTAGTTAATAGTAAACAGACGGGAAACTCTGTTTTCTCCTCACATCCCCTCATCGAGAGAACAGACGAAGCACAGCCATAACTCTGCCACCGCGCCCGTGTTCCCCTTGGGCGTTTTCAGCCTTCAGCTAAAGAGCGTCTGGCGCTTAGCGACAGCTGAGATGGTGTGTAGAGAGTGTGAATACCACCCACGGAGTGCAGACGACATGCGCTAGCTTCCTATTAGGAGGGGGATCTCTAGCAAATCGGCACCGTCCCAAAGTCGCCTGTTTGGGTTAATGGGGGCACTGGTTCTCAACTGTTTGATGTCTTCCAGCATGTAGAATTGCCAATGGCTCATGGAGAGTTTACTGGTAGCGATAGAGTGCGTCAACGAATAACCCGTTGTTTTCTATACGCGACATGCATACAACCAGAGCGCCACCTGTCTTAACCAGTCCATCAGTCCGTGCTCTCCATCTTCCCCTCCATCAAATACCCTGACATGGCCTAGGGTTAGTTTAGTAGGGGGAAAGAAAAAGTTGATAGGTGAAGCTTGGGCTTTTTCATGTATAATAACACCTTCATCAGACCCAAATTAAATTTATAGAGATACGTTATGGATCGTGTCTCCCAAACTATTAATCTCTAGTTTCTACTAAGATTAAGTTCTATTATGATAATCTGCCTTTATGATGGACAATTCCAAGTTCCGATTCTTTTCTTTCCTTGGAGGGGCTGTTCCTGTAGGACACGGAACCCCTGGCTCAGAACCCATGACAACTCGGATATCAAAGATCATCAATACGAGACTGTTCCTGACTAGACCTCAAAGTTAATCCATGGCAAGGAGAACTCTCCTAACCCATCCCAGTAGAACTCTCCACAGCATGTCTTTTTTATCGGCTCTTCGGATTATTACAGATGAAAGGGTCCTTTTCTGTGGCGTCGCACTAGGTACATGGCTCTTTACCAGAAACTCTTACTCTGCCGAGAGTGGTAAGAACATTGTCGTACAATCATAGTGGCTGGGGATCGTTTGGATGACGGGCATGGAAGTGCTTCGTAACTTGTTCAATAGCGTAGTCTTCATAATATCGAAATTACCCAATCGTAAAGTAGCCAATCTCCCATGTGCTAAGACCGACACGGTGTATGTACTATATAATGTTCCTCGTGTTGACAGTTTCAAATTACCTACCAGCGTATCCGATTAAAAGTGTAGTTCTCGGATAGATCTTAACGCCCATGTTCCATAATAAAACGTTTGCCAGAAAGGTTACTCAAATTGGAATACCAGGCGCTTATATGCGACTCATCCAAAACAAGGCTTAGCTCACATAACACTGCAGCTTCCAAAGTTAAACCCATAGCCCTGCTGGCATTGCTCAAGATAACCGGCATCCTCTTCAGATCCTACAGGAACGTTGTGCTTACGCACAAGGCCTGAAATTTTGAGACTCTGTTCACCTTCACCATGCCACCACCTGAGCATTTGAAGTGACGTACCCTCTTCATCATCTATGCTCAGCTCCCACTTGCCCGAAGAGACAGCTACGTCGCACTGGTCCTTGGGGAAATGGTATTCGGGCAAAAACACAATCGTGGGAGCGTCGTCTGGTGCTGCCTTTGGCGCCTTGACCTTGAGGACATATGTGCACTGTCGCAGATCGAACCCGGTGGACACAACATCACCGTACACCACGGTGGGTGTTGGGCGCACATAGGCTTCGGCAGCACGGTAGCCAGGTGCGTTGGTTAGCTGAGGATCCTTAGTAGAGGGCGCAGAGCTAATGGATGGGTTGGTGAGCGTTCGTTTGAGATTATCGGGTGTAACGTTTCGATCATCGGCAACATCCTTCTTCCCATTTGTGGCGGTCGCAGTCCTCGCCAAATCCAGGGTTGACTGCGAGTATTCGGGAAGAGGAGAATCCGGAAGAGGTGTGTCATCCAATGAGAGAATCGACAAGTCCTCTCCGTTCCAAAAGTCTCCTCGGACGTGATCGTTCCTCGCACAATATGTCCACAAGCAGTGTCCTTCAATTTGCGATCCTTCAACCGCAAAGTAGTTGGCGTCCATCGCCGCTGACTGGCTTGAATAGTCACCAGTCTTATAAGCCTTTTTGTCGTCCATATCGTAGGGAATGCCGAATTCTGACAGCACACAAGGGTGCTTTCCGGTGCGATCGAGGCCTTCCTGTCTTAATGTTGCGAGTTGATCGCGGAGACAGTTGCGAATAGCTGTCTCTCCGATCCTGATGGCCAAGGCTGGATGCCAGTACTTGCCTCGCAGGACTCCAACGACGTCGACGTTCCATGTACTGTTCCAATGCTTGGTCATGAGGGTAATGCCGTCGTAGTAATGCGGGGTGAAAGCCATTCGGGGGTCGTCATCTTCGGTTCCTTTGATCTCGGGAGGCAATTCCAGGGTGGGGAACTGCATAAGCATAATACAGTCCTGGTGAACGGCTCGACAAGTTTTGACGTACTTCCGCCAAAAGTCCATAAAGTATGTGTTGGTAAATTGCGGATAGTCAATTAACTTTCCAGTATGGGGATTTTTGGCGAAGTAATCTTTACGCAGGAGAGTGTCAGTCTCGGGATCCCAAACACCGTGTTGCGCCCATATACATTGGCCGAGCTTCCAGCCGGGATCGCGCTTCCATCCGTATCGCGAGTCGTCGTAATCTTCTGGCAACCATGCGATTTCGCCATGTGGATCTACAAGAGTGCTTCCAGTCTTGTAAGGGCCAAGACCACCCATTTCCCACGTATCAACTTCGCAGGCTCGTCCCATACCAGTCAACATCGTTTGCCACATTGTTGGGCATGTGCCTTTCTTCAAGGGATGTTCCTTTGGGATTACAGTGAGGTCCTTGTAACCAGTCATGCCCTTGTTGGGTTCATTCATGCTTTCCCATCCGATAACCACAACGTCTTCCAAATCGCCTGCCTCATGGATTCGTTGAGCAAGCTGGCCACACGCCCTCATAAAATGATCCTGTAGATAGTCTTGGATGTTGACGCCGTCAATGATACACTTTGGAGCAAAATCTTTACCAGCGAAGAAGAGAGTAAAAATGGTACCGGCTGCTAGTCGGTAGTAATTTGTCGACCATATCATTTTTGGAAACTCGTCAGGGTTTGGGTAAGTATTGTGTACAATAGCGGCTTCGGTCGCAGCGAAACTCTGAGGGTTGAGGCCGCACGCATACAACGTCCACAACGGTGCCCCTGAGCCACCCGTAAAACGAGACCAAACGTCTTGGTGAGGGTCCATAAAAATATAGAAACCATATTCTTTTGCTATCCTCAGGATATCAATGGTATGCTGGATGAAGTCCTCATCGTATTTGCCAGGTCCCGCCGCCTCAAGCGCCTCCCACGTAAAGATGTAACGGATAGTGTTGAAGCCATATCGCCTCAGGCGCGAAAAGTGAGATCTCGCATCCTCCTTGGGGAAGGGACGTTGATGAAAGGATACATTGTCGCCATCGAAGAAGTCGGTGGGAATGTGAGACGGTTGATCGGGTTCGCTGGGAAGTTTGGCGTCAGCGGCGACGTTGATGCCACGGAGGACGACCTGACGACCGTGGCCGTCACGAAACTGGCCGTCTTCAATCAACAGGCGGAAAGACGACATGATTTGTACTCTTCAATCGACGCCTTTGTTGGTGTCGAAAGAGCGGGATGGGGGAGAAACGGTGAAACTGGGAAAAGCCCAGGCAAGCCAAGTAAGTTGGCTGGGGGCAACACTTGACGATGACGTTCGAGGCTGGTCTCCTGGGGATGGCAGGGATAGAAGGACCCCTGTTAGTCAGCGGATGCAAGGTAGTCGGTCAATAAGTGCATCAAGATAAGAATATTAGAGCGGCTAGATAGTAGATATTTGCGTAACCTTGAAGAGCAGAAACAAGCCAAGCGAATATCGTCTGGAATTTGCAAACCGACTACCTACTAACGTATCTGATGATCTACTAATTAGCCTGCGAGGTCATGAGGGTCATGGACATGGACATGAACCGTTCATCACCTCCAGTCTCCCTCCCCCACCTTCCGGGGGTTTACATGAACCCGAACATCAACCGACTAGATCCGTATTCGCTCTAGCGAATGTGCGAAAATACATGGCTACCAAGATCGACCAGTGCAAGCCACTTTCAATAAAAGATGAGTGGGTTGAAATGTATTGAATATTTTTGGACGTCATGTCGATGATCGAGAGCCATAGATCTGAGTCAGAAAAGTATAGTGCAGCAAAGCACAGTGATCAGCAACCAGGTTCACACGCTGTAATCAGAAGTGCTTACAACGACAACAACCTCATGGATAGAACAAACTCACAATGCCCAACTTACTAGATATTAGCACTCTGTGCTTCGTAGACAAACCCAAATTCGAGTGCTGAAATCCGCGGATATAGGTCGCGAATAAACAGCCAGGATGCTTTCCCATTTGCACGGTCGTATTCGTCATTAAAGTGGCCTTGGCTCTGTTTTACGCGCTAAAACTAATGCCGGTCCCAGGAAAAGGTTAGTAATCCTAGATCTCATCATGTCCGTGTAAGCGAAGCAGCGTGTGTCCGAGAGTCCGTAACGCACATTACGACGAAAGGCCCTATCCGTATCCTTCGGGTCAGACAAGGTTTTATACTCTCTGTGTTTAATTATAATTGTGCGACTAACTGCTAGCTCAACCTCGTAAAGATCCTTCGTGTGTGTGTATGCGTGAGACTCGACTGTATTTTTTGCTAGACAAGCTACTACTACTAAACAAGAGAGACGTTTTTCTTTCGTCAGCTTCTTCATCCTTCGCTCTCACTCTTACGTTAACCTTTGTCTGAAACTTGGTCAGATACTAAGCTCGATCAATGACAGACAGATTACTTTGACCGAAACAGGCATAGTCTTACGGACTCGCAAATCGGACATTTTACGCAATTACAAATGCGAAAACCCGGTGGCCGTTAGTTAACTCCGCTAGGTCACTCACTTATCCATGCCATGCCATCCTTCTTTCCCAACTTAACAAATCCCCCATTTCTTTTTACTTGTATCAACCTACCGTGCACTATTCTAGAAGCTCTCCCTTTTCAGCTTCAGAACTCTTGTTTCAGCTCTCGTCCCTTAATCTGTGGACGATTTCTGCCTTTGACAAGTTCTTCTGATACCTGTCACTGACCCACACCCATTTGTCGGCACTTCTGCCATTCCTGTTGTGGCTCGCACTAATAGACCAGCAACTTGAATAACCCCCTACGATTATCGCTTTTTCTGGCCCGGTAGGAGCTGGGACTTGACGGAATCTGAATTTCAACTTCGGATTTATTCATTTTTGGGTTTTGGACGCTCCCGGTCCAAGTTTCGAAGCCGTCCGGCGCTTCCGCAGCTTGAGTCGGAGACTTTCCCCGGTCTGCTCGGGAACCCTTCTCAAGGCCCATGACGACGCCTGAAGGGGTTTGGGTGTTTGGATTTGATGGTTTTTTGCTTTTCTACCCCGTCGCGCGTTTCTATAGCCTCTAAGGCAAACTACGTGGCTTTGTCAACATCGACATAATACCAAAATATACGGATATTATACCATGCTAAAAGCTACTATGCGCCAGTCAACGACTCCACAGCCAACTGGACCAGAGAGCATCTCCTCCTCAAGGGTCTCTAAACTCGCCAGAAGACCACACCGAAAGTCAAGGAATGGATGCTTCAACTGCAAGAGAAGAAAAGTCAAGGTAAGCTATGCTCCATCCCGCTCCAAACTATCTCAGAGCTGACAAAAGTCCCTAGTGCGACGAGGTGAAACCTGCGTGTGCCAACTGCGTACGCTTCGGTATTCCCTGCGACTTTGCACCTCAACCATTATCTAGTGACGACTCAGCTCACCAGAGATCTCCCCCAGAGATCCTCTCGGTACTAGCAGAGCCTGCTACAACACCACGTCGAGGCCCTGGCAGGCCGCGTAAGGACTGGGCTGCTCTCACGCGACCACCGCCGCCGCCTCCGGCATCAGCATCAGACAGAGCGACGACATCTCCGTCATCCACCTCAGCTACTCCAGCTTCCTCGTCTACGATATCAAACTCTCAGATATGCTCCCTTAATGTCGCTGACGCAGAGTTACTATTCCACTTTATGGCCAACACCTCAAGGACGTTGCATGATGCTGATGACCCTGCTGACGAAATCGCATCGTTTTGGGCTAAGAACGTCCCCCAGATTGGCCTCTCCTACCACTTTGTCCTTCATATGATGTATGCTCTGGCTGGGTACCATCTTGTTTATCAGGAACCCAAGGGAACGGAGCGGCATTCCCAAAATCTCGCTCTCGCAGCACATCACGCGGAACTTGGTATCTCTGAGATGAACAGAACTATAACAAACCTCAGCGAGACAAATTGCGGTGCACTATATGTCACTGCAGTTCTCGTCTGCTATTGCACATTCGCTGCTGGTCCAACGGGTCCTGATGACCTACTGGTATGCGTTGTGGGCGATGGCATTTCGCAGAGGTGGCTTCCAGTAGTACATGGCGTTCGGTTGATTCGACAGAGTGTCGAACCAGCAACGCTGTTTACAGGCCTCATGGCCCCCCTTGGTGGCGGCACAAAACCGGAGCTAGAAGACCCGCGACCCGAATATTTGGTCAAGGGGTTCCCTCATGTCGACTGGGTTGAGCCTCTCGAAAGGCTTCGGGTGTGGATAGCATCCCACGAGAACCCAGACACTGCTTTGTATCTGAGAGTTCACAAAATGCTGTGCGATATATACGAAGCCAACTATGGCAACTTAAAAGGGGTTATCGAAGTCCCCATCACTAACAAGCTTGTGTTTGGGTGGCTTTACCGGATGCAAGACCTGTTTATTGGGTGTCTTCAGCGCAAAGCACCACAGGCCTTGCTTCTTTTAGCATATTACGTCCCGTTATTTAAGACGATGAAGGAGTGCTGGTATTTGGATGGTTGGGCGGTGCATTTGCTTGACAGGATAAGGGGGTTATTGAATGCGGATCTGCTGGGCTGGCTAGATTGGCCGGTAGGGATATCTCTACAGCCTGAGGTTATATAAGGCATATAAGGTAAAGTTAGAATTAAAGCGGACAACAAAACCTGATCTCAGATTTGTTTCTAACGAGTCAAATGAGATTCTTTGGGAGCGGATCAAGTGTGATTTGTTTTTATAGCGCAGAACTTGTGGAAAAGGGTCACAGTTGACTCGTGAAGGAAGAGGTGATAGATGTAGCAGAAGCATGCTCACTACTGATGGGAGCTGTAGATATATAAGAATATGACTGAAGGCCATTTCCAGATAAAACCCAACTCGGCCATGTCCGATATGACATACGCGTGATTTATGCCAAACGCCTCAGCCGTTCCCGATGTATCCGTCTTGGCCAACGACGTTAGTCCCTTTACGAAAACTCGGTATCAAATGCGAAAACCCCTTGACAGTTCCACCTCATTCTTCGGCAATCACAGAAAGGTGTGTGCGGGCCATGGCATGTGGCGATTTTGCTATCAATATCCCATGTATCCATGCCTGGTGTGCAACTACACATGAGCGAAACCTGCTCTATACGCGTATTGGCACATACCTTGACGCTCCTCTCTAACCATGCCGATAGAAAGAAAACACTTCTTATGCGTGGTCTTGACTCAGTCAAGCTCATGCGACCTATCTCCGGCTGGGTATATGCCAAAGATGTAGTGCCGTAGTGCATAATATATTGATTTGCACACTCTGCACAGGTAGTTGACAATGTCCTCCAAGCTCAAATCACTGTTAGAAGGGCCACTTAGTCTATCCATTAGCCTCCCAGGACCAAATATCTGGTCCCGTCGCACCCTCAGCGGTCCCGAGTCGTACCAGGTGCTGCGAATCACTGACCCTCGCATGGGCAGTGGCTCCCCGATCATTGACGACCAGACCTCTTTAGCATATCCGTGAAGTGGCGCTTTCCTGATGTACGTCACCTTGACATTTCTGAATGTGATGTCCTCGGTAGGTAGCCACCTACAAGTGTTGCAGCGCGAAGGATCTGTGAATGGTCCTCCCAAGTGTCGGTGCTCATGGTAATGGGTACGACGGCCATTCACAAGCTCTTCAACGTGGCATTTTGTTGAGAGTAATTGCCAGCCGGCACAGGTTTTGAGGACCTCGAACTGAACATCTGATCGACGATAACGCGGACGGCGCCGAGTTTCTTCTGCATGCCGATAGTAACGATGACGGGATCGGGGGTGAGTATAGCTGCTGCTCCTACGTCGACGGGACGCATGTCGACGTTCTGACCTGCTCGTGCTGTTCGACCTCCTAGTTCTGCTAGATCTCCTCGATCTGTCGGGCCACCTCGTGCTTCTGGACCTGCTCGTGCTTCTGGACCTGCTCGTGCTTCTGGACCTGCTCGTGCTTCTGGACCTGCTCGTACTGCTTAACCTTCTTGTTCTGCTGGAACTCGTCGACCTGCTGAAACTTCTAGATCTGCTGAGTCTACTCGTGCTCCTAGACCTACTAGTACTTCTAGACCATGAGTCGTATTCGTTGCGATAGGTACTATGAGAGGTGTATGTCCTCTCCGAGTAAGTAGTTCTAGTGTCTTGGGTAGATTCTTGAGGTCTTGCCCTTGTTGGCGTGTCTTTGGTGGTTCTAGTGGGCTCTGGTGGCGTTTCTTCGATTGAATATCGCCGTCGCGAAGCTGCAGATCCCAGAATCAACTCAAGCGATGACTTTTTGGGAGGCGTCTCGTCTATCTTCGTGTTTTTGTTTCGTCGACAGCGATAACAGCGTCTCCCAAGCTCCTGGCATCTTGCGCAGCTCTTTCTGGGTCCAGTGCAAGATGACTCAGGCACTTGGTCGTACAAGTCAGCCTCGTCCTCTGTATCAATATCTCGAAACAAATCCTCGTGCAGGGTATCCATGATGGCTCCGTCGGTATGACTGTACGGTGTTTGTAAACAAGGCTCGAATTTGTTTTGGGCAAGATGCTTGGAAATGATGAGGTTGGTTTGTTGGAGCAAAGGTTTAAATAGATCTGTGACTAACAAGCACTGTGTGAAATGTTTATTTGCTTTGTCTACTTTTGATAAACTTTTTTGTCGTAGGATACTGCAAAAAGAGTTTCTATTCAAAGCCTGTCCGTCTTAGTCATAATGAAGGGGCGGCTGTTCAATATTGCCCGATTAAAGTTGAACCACCAAAAGCAGTGGTACCACCTTAAGACCTAAGGTGGTTACTTCACATTAGAGACATGATTTCTAGGTAACACTGAACTGTATTGGTTATGCTCTTACACGGCTTTCGTATTGGCCAAGGTAGTTGATTTCATCATTTCTAAGTCAACTCGTTACGATACCTACCGAAGCACCCTTTATCTACCTAGGTTTTTGATTTAAAAAAGTTTATCAGCTTGAGTTTCAATGTTCAGATGGAAGGTTTTGTTGTCTGCTGATTGCAAAGACTATATCCTGTACCTCCTCATCCCATCTGTAAACTTCCAGTACTTGCGTCCTCAGCTACAACCTTGATACATACTCTGCTATCCTCCCATCTTTTCTTTCAACATGACTGATCTTCCGCCTCGAGACCCTTCCCTTGAGACCCGGCCAATTCCCGACAAGCGCTTTTTTGACGTCTGCTCATTTGGCCCTGGTGCTGATCTGGCAATTCAAAGAACAGCCCGATCTGTCAATGATCTGGACCTGCTCGCCAGACCCTCGGATTTCAGTGATAACCCTGAGTCTTGCATCCAGTGGTTCGAGAGAGAAAGGCATTGCATCGCGGGGGTGCGTCATGACGAAGACTGGTTGAGCTGGAGCAAGAGATCCGATGTGGTCCGTAAGATTCTTTCACATATACAAACCCATCAAAACAACACGTCGAGTTCGCCTGGTTCAGATAGTACAGACCCAACATGGGGCTATTACGTCTTTGTCACGTCTTATACGGAATCGGCCCAAGAGTTGGAGGCAGCCGTAGAGGTTTTGGTCCAGCTCACACTCAGGAATCTGAGACATCTGTCACCTTCCCTCTACTCGGAAGAGGCATCTAAACGGTTCAAGCTCAATGTCATCCAAAACAGGGAGGCTCTAGAGGATGCGTCGGAAGACAGAGTGAGGGAAGAATTTCGTGCGCAGCTGAGAGGCTTGGGAATGCGTGAAGGCGATATCATGTCCCGAGTTACCGGTTCGAGTCGCTCTTCGGCATGTATTCTTCTTGATGGATGCACCATCTCCCAGTTGTCCTGCATATCATTACCCCTGGATGAGGAACAAGACGAGATTGACAACGATGTGTACGTGAAAATGATTGACCCCAAGTGGGATTATCCAATACAGCCGTACCCAGACACTGTCAAGGGTGGTGCACCTTATCTAGGAGAATATGAATGCCCAGCTGAGTATCTTGCAAAGCTATATCTCATAATGGAGGGAGATATGACAAAGGTATATCCTATGTGGCACGACCTAACAAATTAACTGTTCCTTCACTTACCCTAGAACCAATTTTTGAGTTAGGGTGATCTAGAATACCAAGTCGAAAGATTTTCTCTATTCGCAAGATGCTTTTCGTTGATATACGTGAGTTCGGAAATACATTTTCTTCGCAAAACCAAGAAGTATCAAAATGTCTGCCATGGTCGGTCCTGTATTTGTTAGTGTGAGGATAAAGAGGCAGACAGGCAGAAGGGGGATCATGACTTGTAGGGTGGAACTAAATAGGGGCGGCATATCTTCGGCTATCAGCAGACATGGAAATGACATAATTCATCCACGGGTCAGTTCCACCAGCAACAGTCTAGTCAGTGAATGTATGATCCATTCAATTAATTTATCTATTTGCGAGAGCCTTGTCCTTCTTCTCCAGAGACATTTTGGAGACCACATTCACTATTCAAAGTCAGCCTTGGAAGTATAATTACACCCTCAGCACCTGAAACTCTAGAGACTACAGCTACCTAAGCACAGAGCTTCTTCCAGCTTGGTGGGGTCACCCTTGATCCAACATAACAGAATCTACTAGGTAGTAGCTATAATGTCAGGGACAAAAGCCGCCCTCAAGGGCATCAACGACGCTATTCGTCAGCAAAAGTTCGATGATGCCGTGAGCAAAGCTCGGGAACTTCTGGAAAAGGACTCCAAGAACTACCAAGCGTGAGAAACCTGAGTTCTTCAAGAGCTGCAGTACCCCGCCATAAGAAACTCAAGCTGACCACATCTACAGTCATATCTTTTTGGCGTTTGCTCTGGACAAACAAGACAAACTCGACCAAGCTCAGGAGACTTATCGGTCTGCAACATGGCTTCGACCTCAAGAAGCACAAGCTTGGCAGGGTCTGATCAAGCTGTTTGAGAAGCAGAACAACAAGAAACTCACAGACTACCACCAAGCAGTAGTCAATCTGGCTCAGATTTACCGGGACGCCGATGACATGTACAAGGCTCAGGACGTCGTGGACAAATTTGTCGATTTCGCTAGAGTAAAAGGAGATGATATCCAATACGCCGAGGCACTGTCGATACAGCTTCCTGAAAGTCCACTCTATCCTGTTCTTGAGGGCCGCTTCCCTCATCCCGCTAGAACATATGAGAGTGTTGCGATCATCCTCGAGAAGTACGAGAAGCACCGGATAAACACCCTCATCGGAGAGCGACGAACCAAACTAGGCGCCAAGCTTTCTGAAGTCACTCTTGATGCCAAACGCGAAGTTTACAGTCAGAGCAAGCTCGAACACATTTACCGACAGCTGATCAACTGGACAGCCGATGACGATTTAAGAAGACAGTACGAGGAGAAGCTCCTGCAGCTTTGCTATGACCGCCTTCTGGTCGCGCCAACAGGCGCTGAAAAGGACACAGAGCGCCAAAAGGTACTTGAGCTGGCCAACGGCATGGTTGCTATCAAATATCCTTACAAGCTCGCCTGGGATATCTCTATAGAGTGGCAGGACAAGAAAGAGGTCAGAGAATGGGATGTTGACGTCCTTCGAGCTTATTGCTCCTTCTTCCCTGACAGCGATCTGTACAAGGTCATCACAAGCTATCTGACCAGTCCCATCTCGCCTTTCCCTCCAGAAAAAGCCCAAGAGAAGGCCAAAGCAGCTCCCAGCGACACAGAGGAAAGCTCCGACGACGACGACGGTGGTGTTCCCACTCTTGTGGTACCTTTGACTGACGAGGACCGTCTTATCATGATAACCGAAGGCATTATTACCGCAGACTCGGTTCTTGCCTATCGACTTACAGGCCAGTACCTCCTTCACATTGGAGAGTATGAATCGACTGTTGAACTCATGCGCAAGGGAATGGCTTTGTTGGCACAGGAGCGTAAGAAGACGGGTCTTTCATTTGCCAATGCCGAAGACTCCTATTATCTTTCACTCGGAACAGCTTTGGTGTATTACCAATCTCCTCGACATCACAAAGAAGCCAAGGAATTGTTTGACAAGGTTCTTGAGCGTGATACTACTTCTACTTCTGCTTTGATTGGTGTTGGCCTCATTTATGAAGAGGAGGAGGAATATGACGAAGCCATTGATTACCTCACCCGAGCTTTGGAACGCGACCAGACGAACATGAAAGTCAAGTCTGAAGCTGCCTGGGTCAAGGCGCTCAAGGGAGACTGGCAAACCGCAAAAGACGAGCTACAGGAATGCCTTGAGCCTCTAGAAAAGCAAGGAGCTGCATCAAAGGAGTTGCTGGGTGAAACACAACATCGCCTTGGAGTGTGTATTTGGAACATCGACACTAGCAAGGCTGCGCGAAAGCAGCGAAAGGGGGAGTCCGCGTACGCATACTGGCTGAGTGCTCTGAGCAACCACCTAAACCATGCACCTACCTATACATACCTCGGAGCATACTACGCCGATTACGCCAAGGATAAAGGTCGTTCGAGGCGTTGCTTCCAGAAAGCACTGGAACTTTCTCACGCTGAAGTGGTTGCAGCAGAGAGACTTGCTCGATCGTTTGCGGATGACGGAGACTGGGATAGAGTCGAGCTCGTTGCCCGCCGCGTCGTCGACTCCGGTAAAGTGAAGCCGCCACCCGGATCTAAGAGGAAGGGAATCAGTTGGCCTTTTGCTGCACTGGGCGTGGCAGAACTAAACAAACAAGACTTTCACAAGGCTATTGTGTCGTTCCAAGCCGCGCTTCGCATCAGTCCCGAAGATTACCACTCCTGGGTTGGTCTCGGAGAGAGCTACCACAGCTCTGGCCGACATGTTGCCGCTACCAAGGCTATTTTGAACGCCCAAAAGCTTGAGGAAGATACCGAAGCTGACATCTCGGGAGACACTTGGTTCACCAAGTACATGCTCGCTAACATCAAGCGTGAGCTTGGCGAATACGACGAGTCCGTCGCTCTCTACAGATCAGTCATTGAGACTCATCCTGAGGAAGAGGGCGTCATAATTGCTTTGCTTCAGACAACAGTCGATAGTGCACTTTCTTCTGTTGAGAAGGGCTTGTTCGGAAAGGCAATACAGCTTGCTACTGAGACCATTGAGTATGCGAAGACAACTAGTGGCAGCGTTTTCGAGACCTTTAACTTTTGGAAGGCCATCGCTGATGCGTGTTCTGTCTATTCATCTGTCCAAAGTCGCACAAAAGACTTTCCTTCTGACTCAATTCGAAGCATCCTCGAGAAGGGCTCACAGGAGGCTTATGAAATCTTCGCCAGTATCGACAAAGTCGGCACTGATGTTGTTTTCGCCCAGGGACTATATGCAGACGACGAGCAGCCCGGTGTAGATCTCACACGGTGCATCCATGCCACAATCCTTTGTCACAAGCAGGGAGTTCACATTGCGTCTAACGACCGCCATGCCCAGTCTGTTGCCTACTACAACCTGGGATGGGCAGAATATCGCGCTCATATTTGTCTCCCACCCGGAATTAGGAAGAAGTCTAGCAGCTACATCAAGGCTGCGGTGCGGTCGTTCAAGCGTGCGATCGAATTGGAGGCCGGAAACTCAGAGTTTTGGAATGCTCTTGGTGTGGTAACCAGCGAGATCAACCCATCGGTCTCGCAGCATGCGTTTTCCCGAAGTTTGTACCTCAACGAACGAAGCCCTGCGGCCTGGACCAACTTGGGAACACTCGCTTTATTGTCAGGAGATGTAAAATTGGCCAACGAGATCTTTACGAGAGCTCAGTCAACTGATCCCGACTATGCGCATGCTTGGCTGGGACAAGGCTTTGTGGCCTTGTTGCATGGCGAAGCTAAGGAAGCTCGTGGACTCTTCACTCACGCAATGGAGATTGCAGATGCATCTTCAGTACCCACCAGGCGTCACTACCCGAGCTCTTTGTTCGACCACATCCTCACAGTTTCTCCCAACGATGTTAATGTGGAATCTCTTATCCAACCACTCTTCGCTCTCAACCAACACCAAAGCCTCAAGTCACAAGATTTGGCCTTTGCGCATTTGGCAACACTATTCCAAGAACGCACAAATGAGAGTGGTCGTGCTGTTGAGACGCTGGAGAAGATTTCCTCGACCATTGAGGCTGACTACGAGAGCACCGAATCTCCCCAGAGTCTTGCCAAGTTTGCGTTGGCCAAGACGGATTTGGCACGAACCTACCTTGCATCTGGCTCTTATGATAAGGCGGTTGAGTGTGGTGAGCTAGCTCTGGGACTGAGTAGCGATGAGGCCGAGAATGAGCTTTCAAGCGACCAACGCAAGAAGGCACGATTATCTGCCCATCTTACTGTTGGATTGGCCGAGTACTACCGTAACCGGTTCGACGAAGCCATTAAATATTTCGAGTCCGCATTGGAGGAATCTGATGGCAACCCAGATGCCGTTTGTTTATTGGCTCAAGTACTCTGGGCCCAAGGGTCAGAGGCATCTCGAGACAGAGCTCGCGAAGAACTATTCGCGGTGATCGAAAAGCAACCAGAGCATGTCCAGTCGGTTCTTCTTCTGGGCGTGATCGCTTTGCTGGATAACGACGAGGATAGCTTGGAGGCAGTTGTCGAAGAGCTCCATGGACTCCGCACCAACCACAAGGTAACTGCATCAGAGCAGTCGAGCATTGGCGAAGTGTTGCGAGCTATTGCAACTCTGGGAGAGGGGCGCACAGAAGAGGATATAAGAACACAGGTACAGACAGATATCATGTTGTACCCCAATCTGCCTCATGGCTGGGCTGCCATGGCCCAATCTACAGGCGATGAGCATGCTGCTCTGATGGCACTCAAGGTGGCAGCGAGAGGCATTCCTCCAAAGGGTCTCTTGGGTGCTCAGGATCTCTCAAAGGCGTATGCAGGAACAGCAACAGCTGGCGACGCTCAGCGAGCGGCATTCCTGGCTCCTTGGGAGCAGAGTGGTTGGACATCACTTTCTGTTGCCACTGAGAGTATCTAAGAGACATGATAGAATGAACGTTGGGAAAAGTGAATTACAAGATAGAGGGATCATGTTGAAAACTTAGCAAAGTGTTATCATGACGGATATATGAATGTCAATCATAGATGTACTAGCCATTGTAGAAAAGGGGTATCATGTATAAACCGCACAAATCTTTCTCACGGTCTTTGCCTTTCGCTTTGTTGTATCTCCTCCTTTAATCTCGCCAATCTCCCATCCACCCACGCCTTCTGCCATGCCTCAATTTTACCACCAAGCATAAGGCACTTGTCCGGCTCCAATAAAACCATACCTCGCGCAATCACCGTACCAGCCTTGAGCAATATCTTCTCACCGATTTGCGTCTTTCCAACCCCGATACTATCATGGCGTCGTAGTTCCATTGCATATATCTTTGCTCCCTTGCAGTCCTGCAGCACAAGTCTGTGTGTCGCATTCTTGCCCGCGGGTTTAGGCCCTGCTGTATTGCGAGCTCCACCGGGCCTTTGGGTCTGGCTTTCGTTGTTCTCGTCATCATCCTCTGCTGTGACACGGATAACCTCTCTACCGCGCGTCGTCTCGCCCCTCGCCACAGCTTCCATCTCTTCAACTTGCTCCCATCGACTCAGTGTAAGATTTTCGATATCCAGGACCTGAACATGGATAGGCCTTGGCAGCCGCTTCTCGCGAGAGTCTGTAGATTCAACATCTGGAGGGAAAGATTGAACAGCGCTTGTGTTTATAATTGCGCCGCTGGTCAGATCTGCTGCTAATAGCCTAGCTTTGGCCGTGGCTACGAGTGAAGGCAGTGGTGGTGGAGGAGAGCGTGCATTTATAAGAGAGGTGAGGAAGTTTGTTGCTGGATGGGGAAGGTTTTGGGCCAGTATAGAGGCTTTGAGTTGATTGATAGGATCCATCTTTGTTATCTTTGGATCATTGTATTGTTGATCTTTTGGTGTTGAGAATTAATTACCAGATAAAGAGTTCCATTATATCTTCCTTCCTAGCCTTGTGGTTGTAATGACGTTTCAGCGGCTGAAAGTGGACCATCCCCTAAATTTAGTGTCGAGTGTCCCTGCATCGTGTGCCTCTGACCACTAACAGTCGTCTTCCACCGTGTCCCGTTCAGCTCAAGTCAGCCTTGTCAACCTCAAACTGTCACTCAGCGCAATCAATCTCCGGTCTTCGACTCCGGCTTCCACCTAGTGATCTCCGCCTTACTCTACGCCTCTTAACACGCCTTCATAATGTCTACTATAGCATCTCCTCGCGAGCCTCCCCGGCGCACCCCGACAAACTCCAATCGCCCATCCTTCGAAACCTCCCGTTCCGCTGTCGCTTCTCCCGTGCTTACACAGGGGCCTACGAACCCTCCTGCGCCCCCTCAACGCAAGACTTCGTCCAACCGCGCAGCTCTAAGAGAATACTATAATCTTCGGGCTGCAGCTCCACGTATCGAGATCCCCGATTCTGAGGTCCCAGCTACGGAAATCGACGCCCAGGATTTTAATGCCGACGAATATGTTGCCAAAGTCATCACGAACAGTAGTTTGGAGGAGCTCATGAAGTTGTACACACGTGTAGTCGGAGAAGTGCGCGCACTGGATGCGGAGAAGAAGGCTCTGGTATACGACAATTATAGTAAGCTGATTACAGCGACTGAGACGATTCGCAAGGTACGATACCACGGCTTCTTCGCTGCGCAGTGAGATGCTTACCAGATAATCAGATGAGAGCAAACATGGACCCCTTGAATCCTATGGCCTCGACCCTCGACCCAGCTATTGCACAGATCTATAGTCAGGCATCCTCCATCCGAGATGCGGTCCGTGAAACAGTCCCTGCGCCAGATTCCGACGAAGGGAAAAAGCGAGAGGCTATGGCCAGACAACAACGGACAAGAGAACTAGCAATCCAGGTCCTAGCGGTCCCTGAACGACTTCGCGCCCTGGTCGGAGAAGGCAAGATTGCGCAAGCGCGCAAAGAATGGGTCTTGCCACGGAAACTGCTTGAATCATGGAAAGAGAAGGGAATTGGTGGTAGCGATGTTGAAGAGTGTATTGAACAGGGTGACGAGGCGTTGAGACAAGCTGATGTCAAGAGTAGTGCTTCGAGTCCAAGGATATCGAGGGATGAGAGACTATCAAGAGATAGTCGGGTATCAAAAGATGGACGGTAGTGCACAGCAGGTAATGATATACCCATGTTTTTTTGATAGCCTTTTGTTGCTGTAGCGTTCAACGACAATGCATTTAGATTCGTTTTTCTCATCCCCAACTCCTATTTACCCTTTATAACTACGCAACCACTATTTCTTTATACAGAATTTAACCTGAAGTTACTTCAGATCGCTTACATCCAGAATAGTAAACGGATCCTTGTCTACTTTGCTGGTAACAACCTCCACCGCGGGAACCGTTTCTCGGATCGCAGCCTCCAATTTGGGCCTGAGCACCTCCTGAAGGTATCCGCGCTCAGAGTTACTATGGAAAACCTGCACCAATGTGCGGCCCTGCTGAATGGCCCTCAGAGCTGAGTGGTGGCTCGTCTCGCCGGTTACAATCAGATCAACGTCGGCCTTCTTGAGGACGTCATAACCGCTACCGGCACAGACGCCAAAACTGCCGACTTTGGTGGTCTTGACATCAGCACCTACAGGGCTTGCTACCATGACATGCTTGAGACCGCCAAGCTTCTCAGCAAGGCGAACGATGATCTCAGAAAGAGAAACGGAGCTGTCAAAGCGACCAATTGCGCCGTAGCCTGCACCAGCGTGGCTGGAAGGGGCGTTGACGGCAGGATTGGCAACAGAGCGTTTACTCTCGTGTGGACCAGATACAATATCAGCGAGCCACGTGTTGAGACCTTCGGGAGCAGCGTCAATGGCCGTGTGTGGGCAATAGACAGCGATGCCAGCCTTGGTCAGCTTTAGCAGGGTGGCTTGCTGAGGGTCGTTGTTGGTAATAGACTTGAGGCCGCCAAAGATGAAGGGATCTGATACCATGTCAGTGGGATTCGATGTATACCGGATCTAGTAGCATGTGAGACTTACGGTAGCTGACAATGACGCTGACATCTTGCTCAATTGCATCCATAGCAACTTGGTAGGTCAGGTCATTGGTAACTAGAACTCGCTTCTTCTGCTTGGTGTCTTCTTCCGAGTTCCCAACCAACAGTCCAACGTTGTCCCAGCTTCGGTCTGCGATTTCTTCTGGGTACAGCTTCTGCATAGATGCAACAACGGCCTTGGTGAAGGATGAAGTCTCAACCTGCCAGGCACCCCAAGCTCCGCTTTCGCTCATTTTGGCTGAGTGTGTTTGAGGGGATGGAATTGGGTTTGGAGAATGACAGGAGGAACAAAGTCTGCTTGATCCTTGATATGAGATGTGATATCTTGTGAGAGGTGCGGATAGTAGTCGAGGTGAGCTGCGTGTAAGTTGTCTATTCAGTCTCAGAACAGAGCCTCTCATAGCAACTGTGCTTCCAACACGTGTGATATGTGCAGCTACCAATGGGAGAATTAATGTTAGCTACATGGTCCTCTTATGGATTCATGATCATCAATTGGCACACGACTGGGACTCACTCACCAATTATATGCGTTGGATAGTCTGGGATAAAAGGTGAAGCTAGAAGCTGATGGAGCTTGAAGCCAAAAGAAGAAGCGAAGAAAGGGTCCAATGAGCTCATACCGTGCGTAAAACTTACATGAACTGTGATATCATGCGCCTGGAATCCTCTGTTTGTCCGCTGGAGTGAGATATTCTCGCACTGTACAGCCACTACCCCACGATGATATCTAATCAATCAATCAATTAACCAGAATCTCAACGCCCTTCTCCCTCCAACTCGCTCCTTCATACCCTCCACTTCCCTTCCATACTCCCCCAGAAACAATGTCGTCGCAAATCACAGACGAGTCCCTGCGTGAGGCTATCAAGCAGCGCCTCGAAGCCACACACGTTGAGGTTACAGATATGTCTGGTCAGTATCTTTCCCTCGTTTCTCTACCCCGCGAACCCCTCCAAGCCGATCACGGCGCAGAATCCGAGAGCTAATATGCGCAACTATCGCAGGCGGCTGTGGTCAAGCATTCAACTCAGTTATCGTATCTTCCCAATTCCAGGGCCTTAACTCTCTCAAGCGCCACCGTCTCGTCAATGCTGCCCTCAAGGAAGAAATCGCCATCATCCACGCTTGGACCGCCAAGTGCCAGACACCTGAAGAGTACGCCAAGACGAAGGAAGCAGCCGATACGCCAGCACAGGCATAAGCTTTCACTCTCTCTCCTTCAAAATTACTAGAATCATACAACATGGAGTTTTTTGCGTAAAGACGGGAATACGGTAGACACAAGGGATGGAAGAACAAGAATGTGATGAAAGGATTTAGATGACGAGATATCCGTATCGGAGCGGTTTGGTACCGCGATACATCACGAAGCAACAAATATCAAGAAATCAACATTATAATTGCACCTTTATTGGCAAGCGTTTGACGCGATAACAAGACGGTTTGGTCGAGGTCGTTTCATCTTTTGCGCCAACGCCATATCTTCAGTGAAGACATCTCGTTACTCATACTCTTTAGTAAACCAATATGCATCTCTTAGCTTAAAAATCATCTACATGTACGCTTCTACAACAGACCCAGCAAGTCGTCGCTGTCCTTCTTGGGCTGCTGAGGTGCACCCCCCTGTGCCTGCTGCAATTGCATCGCTGCTGGTAGAGGCTCGCTTGTTGTTGCACCGCCAAAGTTCAAGCCCTCAAATCCATTCATCAAGTCATTCATGTTGTTGCTGGGTCCCGCAGCTGATGCGGGAGCTTCTGCGCCCGAAGGCTGCGCCGGCGCATCAAACATGCTCATCATGTCGGCCATAGCCCCTGAGGGTCCACCCGCAGATGGGCTGGCCACTCTGTCAGGGGTTGCGGAAGCACTATTCTGCTCATGAGAAGCAGGGGCGGCACCATCGAAATCAATATCGAGCAAGTTTTCGATGTTGTTCTGGGCACCGCCACCAGATCCGTTGGATGAAGCTGTGGCAACTGAAGCTGCGATGGGGTTCTCGGCGGCGTTTTGTCGCTGCTCCTGGATAGCAGCTCGTTGGATCTCGTCAGCACCGAAACGACCCTTGCCAACAAATGACTCCGGAGGCTTGTGGTAGACTGAAGCAAGAGTAGATAGTTCGGTGAGGAGCTGCTCCAAGAGAGCGGGTGGGAGACTTGTCATGGTAGTTGTGATGGTGGGCTTCTGGGACAGGACAATATTCTGACAGTGTTAGCGATCATCCGTAATCATGTTCTATCATCTCTCACCTTGGCAACTTCAGGGTCCGAAGAAAGAAGACGCCAGTACACATATGCCCTATCGCGGATATCGGGGTTATCGTTCTCCGCTGTAGCCGCTTGGAGAACCTTTTGAACCAGATTTTGGCTACTACCAGGCTTCTTCAAGAACAGCTTCACCACAGCCGTCAATATTTGCAATTGTGTCTGTAAAGTGCTATTAGTAGGGGCCTTATTGAAGTGAAGGTAATACGCCACTCACCTGTGTGAACTCTTCCATGAAAGACTCAACAAAACTCTCCAAAATCTCATCGGCATTGTTGATCTTCTCGGCATACTCACCGACGATCCAGATAAGAGACCCACGAGCAGTAGGCTCATCCAGCTCATCAATGTGCTTGCAGAGCGTGGGGATAACACCTTCATATCCAGGGTATTTTCGAAGAATATCCTTGATGACCACAATAACTTCCTGGACAACGTAGTTGACCTTGGTAGAAATGAGGTCCTCAAGGGCCGCAACACACTTCTCAGCAGCGTTCTCGATCTTGATGGCCACCTGGCCGATAGCCTTGACAGCTCTTCGGACGAAATCCATGTCCACTTCCAGGGCATACTCCTTCAACTCAGCGAGAAGTTGCTCGTAGTTGTGCTCGTTCGCTATCCTGACCATGATTTCCAGCTTTTGTAGCTTGACGTATGGTGGGTCAGTGTATTTACAGAAGAAAACACGCATTTCTTTGCTGAGAATATCTGGCTTGGCTTGGAGCAGGAGATCAATGTTTCGCAGGGCGACATATTGAACCTCAGGTTGCGAAGCGACCAAAGTAACTAATTTTTGTCAGTCAGGAAATCGGATCGTGTTGACATAAACATACCAAGAGGAGGTGCCATCTTCTTGAGGTATGACCTCACGGAGTCAGGGTTCAGAGCCTTCATGTGAATGAAAACAACCTTAACGGCAGCAAGAACCACACTAGGGTTGACATGCTGGAATTGAGGTGCTACACGCTCACAAATGTGCTCCGACTCCTTCTGGTCTGACGCAGAGTAGTCTGCCAGGGTTGTCAAAATAGTAACACGTCCCCATTCGGTACACTCGTTAAGAGCCATAAGAAGCTTCTTCAGCGTCACGGGGGTAACAATCAATGCCCTCGTCTCAGGCGCGGTCTCGGTGATCTCGGACAGAGCAGTCACCGAGTTGGCGACAACCATAGGATTGGGGTCGCCAATCAATTCCTGAAGAGCCTCCAAAAATCCATTTTCGATACACATCTGTGGGTTGAGATCAAACAGTTTGGCGACGCAAATGGCGGCTGTCTTGCGCACGTATGGCGATTCGTCTCGTAGCGTCTTTCTCAGGGGTTCTTCCATATAATCCACCATTTTGTCCACTCTGATGCACCCCATTGTTCGGATCGCGAGTGCTCTTATCAGCGGATTTGGATCTTCGGAATCTTGAACGAAGGTATTGACGGCGAGAATGCAGAGATCGGGATGTGACTTCGCGTAGTTCCTGCACATTCATGTCAGCTCTCTAGGCCCACCGCACGATACTTTGACAGCTGTAGAGCTGGGAAGGGCAGCTCGACAGCTTTCCAGTCTCGACTACGTACATCAGGTAAAGATATACAAGCTTCTTTTGATCGAGATCGCCGGTCGCAATGTTCTTGAGCACGTCGGGGAAGAGTGCTGACACATCTTTGCCCAGCGTCATGGCCATGATGGTCTTTTGGATCGACTCCTTGCGCTCGTATGCATACTGTGAGACCAGACCAGCGCGCAGTTCAAAAGTCTCACCCTTTCGAGGCACGGCAAAAGCGCCCTTAATGCGATTTACCGCCATCGTTAGGGGTTTTGAGGGGTACGCGAGGAAGCTCGAAGATGGTAGAGGTTGAGATTACGTTAAGGTCCAGGATGGACGAGCGGTGACAGCTAAGTCGAATTGGTTAGGCTAGGTAGACGTTACTTGTCCTCCAGGGTGAAAGCCTGCATCCACCGAGTGTTCTGCGTATCGGAGGATGCGTCAAAGATGCGCGACGTCGTCGATGCTATTGGATCGGAAAGGAGTTGATCGATCTGAGATTGATCAAGGCAGACGTAACTGTCACCAAAGATGCCAAGGCCACGAGGATAGGTCCAGGCCACCTCCACTGAGTTGAGAGCATGAGCCACTAAAGGGGGGCACACTATAGCGGCCCTGTCAGCTTCCAGGTTGCCCCCTAACTCTAAACTTCCGCCCAGGCCTGATTACCGTTCGCGGTAGCGTGGCTTCAATGGCTAACAATTTATTTTTGGCTAGCTTAGTCACCTTCTCTCTCTATCAAAGAGGTTCAACATCTACATCATCACAAGCCAGTTATCAAATCACCTTACACGAAGGTATTGGGTCTATTTGGTAGTAGAGAAAATACAATCTCCTAGGCTTCTGAAACGAAGATTTTCTACTCAAAGCCTAACCAAAATGGTGAAAAAGGCTGTGCCAGTTGCCCTGACATGAAATCTAACGAGAGATAGGCATTGCCAAATCTACGTCGACTCTTTATCGAGTCACGTACGGACGATGAAGAGCGAGACGTGTCCAGGAAAGCGGTATGTTCATCTAGACCAGTATGCGCATCTAGTGTGTATTCTAACAAGGGTAGTTCTACAACGCTGTTCTCTTTATGGGATCAATCGCCGTTTTCAGTCTCATTGCCCAGAAGTTAAATGCTGGGAAATGATGAATACATGTCAAATTGTTCTGTATATTTGGAGCGAGGCGTCATTGTTTATTTAATCACAATACCTGAATAGCCCAGGTCTAATCATCGGCTTCTTCTACGTCTTCTACCTGTGCCCCTGCTCCGTCGCTGTTCTCCTTCTTCGAAGCAGCCTTTGCTTCTTGCTTGCGCCAAAGACCAGCCAAAAAGTCGTTTGTGCTCGCCTCTTCAAGACTTTTATCATCCCTCTTCTTCATAAATCTTGGAAACCTCAAACTCAAACCTCTCTCTTCACTCACAAGTCCGATCGCAGCAGTGTAAGTTGGACTAAGCGTAATATCCGCAAATGCCATTTCCCACACTTCTTGCGGCTCGAACCAAATATCAGGTCTTGGGCCTGAGTATTCCACAAAACTGGGTTGGGTAGTTCTCGTGTTCTGAGGCTCACCAACATCTTCGCCATCGTCATAGAACTGCCGGTTGGCCTTGTAGAAGCTATCTGTGAACCCAGACATGCACTTGCACACGGCTTCCAATGACCCTGTCTCCTCGTTACGGCAAGCCATAAGTATGGGCGACCACCATTTCGCCTTGCGTCCTTGTCCATGCCAGGCAGCGACAGGTATGAGATCAAGTGTGTCGAAACTTGAGTTGTAGTCTTTCTTGACCTTGAGCCAGGAATCAAGTCGCTTATCTGGCTCATACGTCGCCAATAAGGGCTTGCGTCTTGTTTTGACTCTTTCTCCAGTTTCATCTTTTTTGCCTTTCGACTTTCCTTTTCCTTTTGACTTTGATCTCGGTGTCAATGTTCTATCAGATCCTCCTGGTCCCTCTTCTTCTCCCTCTCCTAAGTATGGCGCCAAAGGTAAGTTGTCCAGGATTTTTACCATGATCCCTTCGCATTTGATATCTATTGCAGCTTTGAAAAACTCGAGGACTGACTCTGAGTCTGCAGACGTAGCATCAAGGCTCTTCACCCATGTAAAATGGTGCGGTATCTCCTTGAATAGCGATCGTAGAAGCTCCCGCCTCTCTCGAAATGGTCGATCTAGCAATGGCTGGCCGTTCAGATACATCAAATCGAACGAGAACATGCAGACATCTACCGTAATAGCTCCGATGTCAACGTCTTTTCTCGCTCTATTTGTGAGTGTCTGGAAATTTTTGAGCTCTCCAGTTTCACGGTCAACAGCCACAACTTCACCTTCCATGATGAAACTGTCAACACCCTCTCCGCGTATCTTTGGTATCAGCTCAACCAAGTCGGGGTATTTGTCTGTCATGACTTCCAAATGCCGAGAAAAGATGCTGACCTTCCCATCCTCGTCACAGTGTATCTGAGCTCTCTGGCCGTCGTATTTGAATTCGCATGCAAAGTCTCTTCCCTGTAATTTTGTGAGCATCTCGGATAGATCTCTCGTAATGCTTCCAAGCATTGGACGTAGAGGAACATGGAGAGAAAGGCCGCATCGTATTAGCAGTTCCTCGGAAATGCCAATCTCAAGAAGAACTGGGACAAGATCGTTATAGTTTGGGTGTCTCGCAAAGCAGGCCTTGACTATTTCCTCAGCCCGACCCCAAACTTCAGCCAGATCTTCTTTCTTGAGTTTGGCCAGATCTGTTACCGACTTTAGAGGAAAATCGGCCCCTGGTGGACGCGAGAGTAAGAAGGCTCGTGATAAGGCGATCAGCATTGTCGTCTTGACAGCACCAATGCGTAGCTGATTGGAGTTAGACAATGGTCAACAACTATTGTAGTGATGGCCATGCTTACATGTTGACAAAGGGTTCGCACAACGAATCGGCTTTCTTCTCCACCACGGGCGTCTTGGAGAAGACGATCGACTATTCTTTGCTTGGTATCTGCACTGCCCTGTCCTTGACTGCTAGCAATTTTTACCAAAGACTCGTAAACAGCCTTAATTGTGAGAGGTTTCGGTTTCCTAAGAGTGAAGCTTTGTTTCTTCTTGACTTCGAAGGCTACGTCTCCAGCATCGCCGTGTTTGTCATAAATGGCTTTTAGAGCCCGGTTATCGAGCCCGCAGGCGTTCCTCAACGCTTTGGATATCGCCGAACCACCCAATCCCAATTCCATAGAGATATAGGGAGGTGAGATGGCATTGGTTGCTAGCCAGACCTGTTCAAGTCAGAGAAGTAGAGTAAATGACGGGTAAGAACATACTGCTGGCAATAGACTTGCCGGGTCACCCTCGATAAGAACTCTTAAACAGTTTACAAGTGTGTCTACGATTTTGATTCGACTTGTTGTGCCATTGATGAGGATAAAGCAGCGAGTGAGCAATGCATAAGATGCATTGCCACCTTCAGAGGCCCAATGTTCCTTTAACTGATCCACATACTCTGCTGGATCGAATGTTAGAGGCGACTCATCGAAGGGTATCGAAGTCGTTGTTGTGTCCTCAGCCATGCCCGCAGCTTGAAGGCCAAGTGTGGGTTTCGCCTTGTTGTTTGTACTAGGCTTGTTCAAAGCCGTTGGGAGAGTGATTGACGGTTTGGACCTGGTCGATGTTGGACTTGGGCTTTCATCTCGGGATAGTGACACATTGTGCTTATTCGGAAGTTGCAGAGTCTGCTCCTGGAGCGCCGCGTGAGGAGTGTTGGCAACCTCTTGATCCCATTCCGCCTGGAGTTTCCTGGCCAATTCCTCATCAGTCATTTTCGTCGGAATATCACTTGATGCGCCATCATTTTCTTCTAGCTTTGGCTTCTTGCTAGAATCCGCTCCATTTTGTTTCTGTTTTGAGAAGAAATACTCAAGACCTTTAGCCGGCGCTGTTGATTTGGTGCCGTTGTTGAGCTTCCGTTTCTTGGTGGGACTCGGCATGATGGAAACAGGCTGTAATTTGATTGTATTTCCCGCCCATTAATATTGAGAACTTCTTGGTAAAAACGACAGACATAACCCGTCAATCAGCATTTGTAAACAGTAAATACGTCTACACGTCCATCATTACTTGACAATTCAATACGCGGCGCATCGATGACGACGTTTGGCGCGAAGCCACGTGATGATAACTGCTCCCTAAATATCAGGAACCAGCCCGCTACTCTGCGCTAAACCTTTTTGGCACGCACAGCACAGCACAAGCGATTCATCTCACACAACGTCGAAATCTTTGCTCTGCCCCACCATCGCGAACCTCCCCCCGACATCCCCCTCATAACGACCCCTCCCCTCTATATACCACCACCATGAACGGAGAAGACCCGCCAGAGAGGCCCCAGGAGATCTCGTCCATCATCAATGGACTTGAGCGATACAACCCCGAGGCTGTTGGTGCTCTCGAGACCTACCTCCAGGACCAATGCGAGCAGAAGTTCACTGACTGCAATGCCAACCGAACACTATTGAAGCTGTGAGTGTAGTGCTTTTTTGTTGATGTTGTTATTTAAAATCTGGGCTTTATGTGATGACCTTTTGTCAACGTTTCCTATTACCTGACTAGTGTCGGCGGGTTGTTCTCAACTTGGCCGCACCTGAAGTCAACTATTAGTGCGCCTGAAATGCCCAATGTCCTGATTGACTTTGCTCACACCTTCTCGACGCAAGACTAACGCCCTTCCAGGTACCAGCTCAACCCTGATCGCATCAAGGATGAAGTCATCACCAACGTCCTGGTCAAGACCATGACCCAGTTCCCCTCCGCGCAGTTCTCTCTCGCTCTCCACCTCATCAACCCCTCCTCAGTTGTCACTGGCGACCTCGGTGAAGCCATCACAAAGCTCCGATCCCTCAATGGCCAACTTGAGGGTGCTCAGTACTCCCGCTTCTGGGCCGACCTCGACGACGACATGGTTGCCGATTTGATTGCCGACATTCCCGACTTTGAGGAGGTTGTCCGTCACCGCATCGCCCTCCTCGTTTCGCAGGCTTTCCGTGAGATTCAGATCGGCCACCTCGAGTCATGGCTCGGCCTCAACGAGGACGCCACTAAGAAGTTCGTCACTGAGGTTTGCGGCTGGACTGTCGATGCCGAAGGCAACGTCAAGGTTCCCTCAAACCCCGACAACGAAGCCAAGAAGGCTGAGATCCGTGAGGACGTCAACGTCGAGCAGTTCTCCAGGGTGCTCCGACGGTCATGGGAGGACACTGTTTAGGCTTTTTCAGAGTTTTAGCGGATCAAAAGGGATTTCTTGCGCACTTCCCCCCATACGATGGGATTCGGACATGACGACCCATGATGTGGAAAGGTTAGGAAGGGCTCGCATGGTAGCATGGCGGGGCATTACAAAAATCTAGGCGTTTAATCGGACATGTCATTCCAGAGCAATCCAAGGATCTAGAGATGCATAGAACTTTGCGATTTGTTTATCTATCGTATTTGGCTCATGTGTACCACAAAATTATGTGACCGCTGCTTACAGTGCTTTTGATGTCCCGCTATATCCTTTTTTTTTTTCTTTGTCCAATGTGCCCAAAATTGTCTAGTTGCCCTTGGACAGTTCTTCCCATTGTACGCCAGCCCATTCTTCCTCATATCCAACCTGACCAATTGGTGTTCCTCTGGGGGAGCAATCCTTCTCACACACGCCAACAATAATAGTACCCCACTCCATGCCCTCCAGGCTCAGGTCGTCGGCCTCAAGCTCGGCAATTGCATTTGGCGTCAACTGCACCTCAAATACTCTTCTGGCTTTGCAGTTAGGGCATCGAGGAATATCGCCCTTGTTGATAGCTACAGCAACAGCGTCCTTCTTTGAGTACAGCAGGGGAGTACCTGCGAACTCATATCGAATAACTTGATCAGGGTTCTGCGCCAGACGATCGGCGAACTTCTGGAATGTGGCATCCATAGACGACTCGAAAGCTTCACGGTCGATTATAGAAGGCTCCGCTGCGTCGGCGGCTTCGAGACGGGCGTTGGCGGGAACGTTCGTCGTTGTAGGGTCCAGAGTCTCAAAGTCGGCATCGGCAAGATACAAAGTAGGGTAAGGTTGCGCCTGGGCATCCTCTGCAGGCCAGGGTTCAGAGGGCGAAGGTGGTGTCGCCGGGGTATCTTGGATATTAAGAGACTCGGCAAAGCTCTTTGTGAGTGAGGCAGCTGCTGGCTTGGGAGAGGCAGATTTAGCTGGCTCTGAAGAAACAGGCTTGGCCGGCTCAGGTTGTGAGTTGGAAGAAGAGAAGGGGTTAGATCCAGAGCCAAAAGGGTTGCTGGAGGTGCTAAAAGGGTTGGCATTTCTGGAGAAGGGGTTTGCGTTGGAGGCACTTCCTAAGCCCTTTGAACCAAATAGTGTGTCGCCCAGTCCAGGTCCGTCGTTCTTGGGCTTCTCTTCCTCAACTTTCTTCTCCTCCTTGGGTTTATCCTCCTTCCATACTCGTACACTTCTCAATGCACGAATGCTGCCCTCTTTGCGCCGACAGGTCTGTCGCCTACACGCAAAGACAAAAAGTCGTCGCTCATGTTCAGGAAATCGCTCGGGAAGTTCGCCGTTGAGTTGAAGGATCAAAGCCATAAAGTCCTTGCAGACTTTACATCGTGCGTAGGCTGCGCTGGGAGCGCTGTTATCTAACCAGTCCTGACTCCATTGTTAGCAACCTTGAGTTTGTGCAGTGCGGGACGGGTCAAAAACTTACAGGGCGACCACCGAGTTTGCTAACAGTGTCATCATCGGCTTCTTTAGAAGCGTATCCGAGAAGGACGTTTGTCTCCTCAAACTCGCCGTCGGAAGAATCAGAATCGTAGGAAGCCATATTGCTGATATTGACGGGTTGATTGCTGGATGATGATGGTGGGGTAAATATTTTTTTTCTCTTTCAAAGACTCGGACAATGCGGGGCTTAGCGTCACTATCAGAGCCCAACTACAACTACCTACCTAACATATATATGACTTCGTAGATTATTAATGTATCACAATAGTATTTTTGAATCGTAACGCGAAACCGTAATATTATATATTACGTCCCAGAGTCTTTTGTCTAGCCTCATTTTAACGTGGTATCTCCTACATGTGATCATTAGGTCCATCCATGCCAGGCCCAGGGCCGCCTGCTCTGCCCATCTGTCGAGCCTTCAACAACTCGTCACATAGAAGCAGGTTGGATGCAATGCTTGAGCTAGAAGCAATGCAATTTCGCAGAACTCGGTAAGAATCGTAGATACCCTCCAGCTCAGGGTCCATGGGTTCACCAGTCTCGAGGTTAAGACCGACGACGTTGCCGTCGGCGTACTCATCTTGGAGATCCGCAACTGCGACAAGTTAGCTATTGTATCAACTAGATTAGAAGAAATGAACTTACGAGCATCCTGGATGTCAAGGCCAGCGTTGGCAGCCAGGGTCTTGGGAATAATGAGAAGAGCATCGGCGAAAGCCTCAACACCCCACTTAGCCTTACCCTTGACAGTCTTGCCAAAGGCGTCACTCTTGAGGTGAGAAGCACAGGCGACCTGGAACGCACCAGCTCCAGGAACAACAGACTTGTCGACGATCATGTTGTAGACACTTCGAAGACCGTCTCGGACGGCATCTGTCACCTGGGCAATGGTGTGGGCATTGGGGCCCTTGATCATAAGAGTAACGGACTTGGGGTCCTTGACCTCCTCAACGAAGGTGTACTTCTCCTCTCCCAGAGTCTGCTCGTAGACGAGACCAGCGTAACCCAGAACCTCTTCGGACAAGTCATCGACACTGTTCTGGGCAACACCGCCACAAACAAGCTGAAGACGCTCCATGTTTCTGCGCTTGGCTCGTCGGAGAGCCAGAATGTTGTTCTTGGCGAGGACGTCAAGAGAAAGGGGGTCGATACCCTTCTGGTTGATGACGACAAAGTTCTTTGTTCCATCGTTGCCGCAGAGCTCCTTCTTGAGATCGACGATCTTCTTGAGCTTGGCATCGACAAAGCGACGCTCACTCTCAACAAGCTTATCACGCTGCTCGGCGCTGGAGTAAAAGAAGCTAGAGTTAATCTCGGTCTTCTCATACTCCAGACTGACGTTCATGGTAAGGATGTAACAGTTCTCGAGTCGCTTAGGCATATCGGGGTGACGAGCACCGTGATCGAGGGCCAGTCCACGGATCAAGCGAGTGTCGGCAGCTGTTCGGTGCTGCATCTTCATAATCTCAACCATGTGTAGATCGGGCTTTGCGCCCTCCTGGTAAATAGCAAGAACGGCATCGACAATATCGGGGGTAAGCTTCTGGGCCAGGGTAGCGTTAAGCTTGGTGGTAAGCGAAGTACGAGCGACACTGAGGAGGAGTTCTCGGTCAACCTCCTTGGCGAGCTTGAAAGAGTCGAGGAACTACAACATTTAGTCAGAATTCCAAAGTATTGAGGCAGAGAACTTACCTTGAGGGCCTCGATCTTGGCAACCTCAAAACCATCAGTGATAATTCGAGGGTGCAGTCCTTCCGAGATGTAACGGTCTGCCTGCTTGAGAAGCTCGCCGACCAGCATAACAACTGAGGTGGTTCCGTCACCGCAAATATCGTCCTGGGCGGTCGCTGCTCGGGCAATCATAACGGCGGTAGGGTTTTGTATTTGCATCTCGCGGAGGAGAACGTTTCCGTCCTTGGTCAACTTGATCTGAGGGTATCGGTCAGTTTAGGGGTCGTCGAGGGGCATTTTGATAGGTAATCGTACCTGACCCGCACCGTCAACAAGCCTGATAAATGGTTAGTTTTGAGCAAAAACATTCGAGCCCGAGAGAGAAACGCACATCTTAATGGTGCCTCGAGGGCCCAAGTTGGACTTGAGGACATCCTGTAGGCCTTCACCAGCACTGATATTGACCTTCAGAGCTTCGCCCCTCCTCTGCGACAACGGGGTTAGCAGGCTGCAAGGCCACTTGTCTGCGGGGGGTATTATTTCGACGTACTCGGGACTCGGCCTTTGGGTTGAGGAGTTGTGCAGCCGACATGATTGTAGATCTCTTTTGTTGGCACGGTGGCTATATTCGAGATCGAGAAAATCGAGTCTATGAAGAAGCGGTGCTGGTGTTGAAGGTTTCGCGATTTCGTAATCGCACAAGCTTGCACCAGCTGGTCAACAGGCAATAGCGGACAGGCTAGGCTGGGACATTTTTTCTGCCCCTCCTGCCCTCCATCCAAGGGGTAAGGCGGTGTGGGTCAACCAGTCGGTGTACGAGGTGAATTTATAGAGGGGCTCGGTGAGAGTCCAATCACTATAGAGATATGCTTGCTGTCCAAAGATGCTATCCAAGCTATGACAAACAGGACCTATATAATTCGGATGCACTCAAGCCTGAGAAAGGAACATTGATAGATACTTTCATCGCTGATCATGTGCTGACGAGACTTCTCATCGTTTCTCGAAAAACAGATTTTTTTAAAAAAAATAAAGATACTCATAACGATATCAACCCAGAAGCTCAATATCACTACCGCTAATCATATTATTCATGAAAGTAATTTCAGTCCTCGTTTACTTACATCCAGTTCGTATTTATTTACTTTATTTCCACTAAAGTACTAAGGTAGGTAGCTATCAACTACTGAATGTGTACTCCAACGCCAAGTTTGATTCCAAATGCTTCTTCGCCACTACATGCATGGCTTTTCAACTTCATCCACTCATTTACACTCAGCTCGATGTTTCTTCCAATCCTTCTTCTGGCATTCACCAGAGCAGTATTTAACCCTTTGGCAACGTGAACACTTCTTGAGCGTTACTCCCTCTTCATTCTCTGGCTTTCCACAGCTTCTGCATCGCTCAACTCGAGTGACGGGAGTTCCTTGGGGAAGTTCAGCCGGGTTAATGACTTCCTCGTTACACGGGACTGCGTAGGTTGGGCTGATTGCAATCCTAACAGCATTAGGTGCTGCATTAGCCCATTCAGGAAGTGAAACGAAGTTTTCAGGTAGACGCCCGTTTCCACATGAACACAAAACTTGCTCGCCATCTTTGGTGCTGAGTGGTATCGTAGCTCCTTTTCTCTTGTACTCGCATTTCTTGCTGTGTGACCAAGTGCGGCATCGCTCTACCATCGATGGAAGTGCCTTCTTCCAGAGGTCGAGTTCCGCATCGTCCACGGCGACGCTGCCGCACTCAAGCTCCCTGAGCATGAGAAGGAAGGATTCCATTCTACCAGATGACACGAGATCCATTGTGAATGGAATGACAGCTGCATCGAGAACGACTGAGGCGGCGTCACCGTCAATTCTGATGGCTGATACGAATACCAGCATATGTATACCTCCTCGTCCAGGGTGGTTGATGGCAAACAGGCCTGTCTGCCCGCCCTGCAAACCTGAAGCAATCATGAACATGGTGAAGATGGATTCCTTGAAGTTAACCGCTGGGTCATGCGATATGCCGCTTTCATCACGTACATCACGCAGGTACTTCTCTCGAGATGAGAACATCAGTGATGTCAAGGTCGTCATCCATCGATTTCTATCTTCGTTCTCCAGGTCAAGAACTGGGAGACTGTCGAGGTTCAAATGCGGCATGTTCAGGCTTGTCGGGACGCCAGTTGAGGAGATTACCGAGGGATAAAGGAAGCTCAATAATTCCGGAGAATAGGCTGGTTTTGCCAGTGGTGCTATCAACTCGATATAGCCCGTTGTTCGAGCAACTCGTGACTTGATCCCATCATTGGTAACAGGCACTGGAAATTTGAGAGGGCAAATAAGCTTGTCTTCGCCAAATATAACGTCAACGATAAAGGGATTTCGTAGACGAAACTCAATTGGGACCTTGCTTTTGAGCAGATCCCTTCCTTTCTTCGAGGTGATATCCAAATGGCCTGTGATCGTGGTAATAGTAGACTCTGATGGCGGTATGTCAAGTAACATCTTTGTCGCCTTATCATCATGGCCCTCGTTCACTGCCTTGTCGAGAGGTTTGACAGCCGCGCACAGGACAGGGTAAGTGTCTTGACCGGGCAGGTGCTTTGTTACAAATACGCTTGACTTGTCGTCAATTCGTGTCTCAAAAACGGCCATGGTCATTCCAAGGATAGGTCCAAAGATGGCTGAGTTCTGTCCCGTTGGAGGGACACATAGGCTTACCAGCGCCGACTTTGGTTCATTCTGCAGGGTTGATGTAGGGACATAGAAAGATGCGATAAGGGGCGAGTCTCCGTCCCAGCCAGCCTGGTCTCTTTCGATTATGACTTGGAATTCGTCATCGTCTGGCATTTTCTTTGTTTCTACATGGCCAAAAGCAATCTGGGTATCGCCAAACATGTTTTGCCATGCTTCTGTCGCATTGTGGCTGGACCGCACTGATCCGATAAGTGGTGGTGATACCATCCTAAAGGCATTTTCCTTATGCTTATACAGTCGGGCAACAGCGTTTCGGGGAATCACTACTGTGACAGCGACTGCTGGCGGAAGTGACTTCCAACGATTGAAACCACCATTTTCAGGGATGGATCTGCTCTCCTGTATGATCCAAGGCTCTGTATTGACACCATGGAGGTGAAGCTGGAGACAAAAGTCCTGCATGCCGTTACTAGCTAGCAGAAAGCGATGCTCTTGAGCAATAGAGTCGATCAATGCTGAGCACATGGTTGGCCATTCCGTCGCCACTCGTGTCATGACGATCTTGAGCATAGCGGCGAAGCTTGCACGATTGAAATTCCCATAAGAGTTTGACCTATTGTCCATACTATCGACTTTTGTAATGTTCTCAGCTTCGAACATGTAGTCGTATAGGGGAGAAAGCAATTTGATCAGTTGCTTAGAGTCGATGTGCAGCTTTCCATGACTGACTTGGTCTGAAAAACTATTGTTCCGCTTCCACGCCAATCGAGTACGCGTCTGCGTCTCTCCTTCTTTCTCGTTCATCATTCCAATCAAGATCTCGTCGACGTGAGACTCAACCTTCGCGTTGGTCCAGTATTGCACAGGACTGAATCCGAGCAGCAACGAAAGGGTGGGTGCATGGCCACAAAGCAGTTTATCAAGCGCACTGTCCTTGGACTTTTCAGACCTGAGAAGCAGCTCTGTAAACAAGGAGGCCCATGGCTCATTTTTCAGTAGGGGCCCTGCTGCGATAAGAATATTGAGAGCTCCGATGTGGTCAGACAGGTTCGAGGTATCGATCATATCGAACGCGGAAGGCCCTGTACCACCCTTGCCATATTCCTTCGGGTCCAAAACCAGTGGTCGAGAATCCCAGGTTCGTCGATAAAGGTTGGCCGGTTTTCCTGTTGCTTGGGCGGTCTGGAAGTTGTGACAAAGAGTCAAGGCATCTGCAATGGCGAATCGGATAACGATGTTCTTTTTCAGCGACTTGAAAGCAGAGATCCATTCATTGAACTGGGTTTTGGCGGCAGCTGAGGCAGTAAAGTCTTGTTCTGAGCCCTTGGGTTCCATGGGGGATCCTTCCAGGAGAGCGGCATAAGCAGTGGCCAGGTGAAAACCCATGATGGGATCACTGCCGTAGTGTAGGAGACTGTTCTCAGAGAGGAGACTGACGAGGAGTGGATTTGGTGACTTGTCCGTGGTCTGTCGTGGCGTGACCGTGCCTTCTTTCCAGTACTGTCGAGACATCTCTATCAACTTTACTCCTGCCTGCAGGGATAAAGGTGCCGCAGAGCGCATGACCGCGATATTAGCACCTGCCTCACCGAACATCGCGTTGTGGTGGTCCATGGACGGCTTGACATTCTGCTGAAATGTCTCCATGTAGTCTCCCGATTGGCACTTGGCTGCTGCATTTTTTATAGTCATCCAGACTCGTCGGACATCTGACAGTGTGTCGGCATCGCAAAACTTGATGGACTTGGCAAAATTGCTGGTGTTCCACTCATCGAGGGACTTGGATGCTGTGAGTAGCTTGGTGGCGGTTTGCAGCACAGCAGCAGCAGTATCCTCATCGACATGAAAATGGTAGTAGACATTCCAAAGCTGCTCATTGCTGAGTTTGCAGTTCTCATCAAGAAGGAAAATCAGAAAAAAGGCATTGCGAGCTGGGTCTTGTCAGCGGCTTTGAGGCGCTTTACTGCAGGGTAATTCGCCTACCAATGATGCTTTCTGCTACATCACAACAGGTAATGTCGATTTTTCTCTGGGCTTCTTTAGTCAGTTACTGAACAAATAAGCGGTTAAGTGAGGACTTACGAAGTCCTTTCTCGAGATATGTTGTGTAAAGAACGTTGCGCAAGTCACCACATCCCAGTGACAGAATATCCACGTCCTGACCGTGAGGAATGGATCGGGTCAAGCTGGTTGCTGGGGTATTTCCAGCAGCGTAGAGAAAGCTGGTTTTCACGGCGATGGTGGGCGTTAACATAGTCAATCAGCTTTGAGGAGACTGTCCTGCAGCTAATTGCCTGTTATTATTTGTGGTGGTTGTGTGAGAAGAATCAGTGAAAGTAATGGAGGGGAATTTTAGTTGATGTATTGAGAAGCTTGAGCTAAGCTGTGGTCGATAGGTGGGCTGCGAGCTTCTTGAGTGGAGAATAGTGAGACGCTGGGATCTTTAATATTTAATGTGCCACCTACTATGTACCCAGGTGGGTAACAAAATAGACGGAAGTAAACCAGTATGAACGCAATAGGCAGCCGATGGATTCTAAAACGTGAATTGCAACAAAATGAAATATAGTGTAAAACATATATGTTCAAGCCAGGTTTGTACGAAGCCCAGTGCGTACTCTTACATAGGTACTCATACCAATCCCGTACGGTTAACCACACTTATACATCGGCTCAGTTATAACACACATAACTAACTAGGCAGCCAGTTTCTATACATTTCACATCAAAAGGCACAGTAACAGTCATCAATGAATATTCCATTGGTAAATCCTAAGCAAAGTCCCAACCGAAAAACTCCATCAAGGCGGTCCAAAAGGGTGTGCGACACCCAACCGCGTTGAGACCTTTGCTCTCTAGCAATCTCCAAATCCCAAAAACCCCATATCCATTCGCCTGTTCCACAGTTGACCCCCCCAAAAAAACCCAGATGCTGATGTTGAAGGGAAACCCTCTCCAAGTACGAAAAGTCCGAACCCCGTGCCTTTTTGTGACCTTCATGACTCCCCCGTATCGTGTTGTACATGACAAGACGTGACTTGCTGTTATGCATGCATACCTATGCATCGGTGCATGGCCGCGTAACGCGTGATCGTCGTGAATATAAAAAAAAAAAGTGAAACGAATAACAATAGAAATAATAAGAATGCCATGCTGATGCTTGCTTGCTTGCTTGAAAACAAAGACGCAAGTTGGCAAATATTATCCAAAATGGAGACTGAACAAAAAGTAAGGTAGGCCGACGCTGATTAGGTAGGTTTCGAAAAGGCTTTTGCGCTTCAATAAAACAATAACAAACCCAAAGCGTAGGGCACAAACTAATTGCTTCCAAAGAAAACGTCGTTGCCATCACCGGGGAACATGCTGCTTTCAAATTCATCATCCTCAAACTTACCCATGGACATCATGTGGGAATCACGGTCTAGCTGGATAAGACCATTGTCGCCACCAAAATGAACCATGAGGTCGTCTGCGCTGCTCATTCCCAGAGGAAGGGTAGCAGCCATGGTCGCCGAGGTCACGTATGTGGATGTACCGGGGATGGCGGTTAGGTCGTCGGTGTTCATCGAGTTGTTTTGTTCGACCTCGAAGTAGTGGGTGCCAGGGGGGGATGATGATTGTGAGAGCTCAGGAGGTGTGTTGTATTGGCTCGCGGCGCTCTTGGCAGGAGATGCAACGTGCATGGGAGTACCGTCCATGATGGCTTCAGGGGAGACGTAAGAGTGAGCGCTGACAGCGGATGGTGAAGAGGCATACTCTTGGAGAGCTGCAGCAGTGAGGCCGGTCATGGGTGCTGAGGAGACGGCGGCAAGGTTTTGGCTTTGTGAAGGCATTCCAATGTCCATCATGTCGTCAAATATGTACTGATCTGGTGAGGTTACAGCTGAGCTGTCCGAACATGCAGAGAAAGACGACATTGAGCTGATGGACATGTTCTTCTTGCGGGTTCTAGCGGACTTGTCCATGCGGGTCTCGATATCAGGACGGCCCTTCTTGGGGGGTCGTCCTCGCTTGACAACCTTGCGCACGACATTGTCGAAAGCGCCAATACACATGCCTCGCTGACGGTGTCGAGTGAGAGCGTCGTGGCGAGCGAAGCTGTTGCCGCATTCACAGGGATAAGGCTTGATTCCGGTGTGGATCTTGGCATGTCGCTTAAGGTCGTGCTGCCTAACGAAGCACTTTTGGCATGTGGGACATTGGTATTGACGGTCGTTGAGGTGAGTCTGAACGTGCGACTTGATGTTCTCCTTGCGGCCGAACTTCTTACCACAGTCCTCGTATGTGCATGTCCACTTGCCGTCGCCTGCATCAGGGCCGCTGATGAACTGAGCGATCTCATCTTGAGTCACGCCGGTCTCTGTCTTGGTCTCCTCAATGTTGATACTGGCAATGCTGGCAGCACTAGCGATGCTTGCAACAGATTCTGTTCGGCGATGAGGAGAGTGGCGACGAGAGGGTGTTTGTGAGGGTGTGCCAGAGATGGATTGTGCGCTAATTGAGTAAGGCCTAAGATCGATAAAATGTTCCATATGGGGTGTGCTGGGGCCGACATCGAGACCTTGGATATCTTGACGACCGAAACCGTTCTCGATCTTTAGGAACTCGTTGTTGAAGTTGTTCATGTTCATGTAGTCAGGGGTCGCCATTGGCACTCCGTGGAAGGATGCCTCAGAAGCTGAGTCTGTTTGGCCTTGGCTAGACATGTCCTGCTCAGAGTGTTGTCTGATATCCTGGAAGATGGTCTGGGCCCTTCGGTTTCCCCCACGGTTCCTCACGGGCTTGATAGTATCTTCCATAGACTCATCATAACCCTCAGAGAAGCGACTTGGCACAGGCTCGTCCTTGACCAATCGGTCCTGGGAAGTCTCGGTGGGCGTAGGGGGAAAGTAGCCTTTCTCCGAGTTAGTCGTGGCGGCCAGTGGCATCGTCCAGTCGAAGGACTGACTTTGTATGTTCTGGCCCCGGTTCTGGTTCTGGCTCGGGGGAGTTGCTGGTCTCGTTGAGTCCAAGTTCTCGAACTTGTTGACGCGGTCCATGATGCCGCCGCTTATCCTCCGCGAGGTCCTCCTTGTGCTGGAGGTGTCACCTTCAGAGGCCCAACCCTGGGCGGAGGACCCCTCGGAGGGGAAGGTCATGAAGGATGGTGTCGAAAGAGCACTATCATTGTTAAAAATATCAAATTCCTTACCTCCCGACAAATTGTCGCCGTAAGCTTGCTGTCCTTTGCTCATCATCACGTTGAGGTCTGTGGTGTAAGTATCAAAGGGAATTGAGTTTGGGTCAAAGCAGGACGGGTCGAATCGCTGTGTCTGAGGAGTTCCGTGAGGGGACATGAGATAGTTCTCGCTTCCACTAGATGCCAAGTTGGCGTAAGGGTGCTGTGTGCCCGGGCGTGCTTGTATGCGCTGCTGCTGCGGGTAATTGGCTAATCCTGTGTTGTTAGTATTTGTACCTACCATTTGCTTCTGCCTTGTCATTGTTGTTGATGGTGATGCTGTGATTGGTTGTCTTCGAATATCGAGACTGAGGCCGCGTCGGTGTGCGGTTTGTCGTTGTGTAGTTGGCAGATTGGGGATCTTGACACCCTCGAAAGCATTCGGTGTCGAGTTTTGACGCCGATGCTGCTTCTGTCGAGGGTGAAGTCCTCCTGATGGATTGGACATCATTATGTCGCAACGGGAGTCCGGAAATTGAATTGTCGTCGGTTGTTCAGTTGTCGATTGGAACCTATTGGTCCGAAACTGGAGGCATTGTTAGGTCAATCAACCTAATAATGCTGACTAGTGGTATCAACTTTACTTACCTCACACAGCGCAACCACAGAGCGCCGGGCTACCGAAATAGTTCTTTCGTGTCCAATTGGTATCGACTTTGCGATCAATATATGTGTAGGTTCAAGCCGAAGATTTGATGGGGCGAGATGAAGTGTAATGCGATGCGATGAGATGGGTTTGAATGCGATGGGCACAATTGATGCGCGAACAGATTATCTGTTCAGTAACAGTGTGTTTAGAGTATGCAGCTTTGGTGCTAGATACGAGAAGAGTAGTGGGTAGCTTGCATCTTTGGGGTCGGCGCTCCAGATCTACTTGGGCAGATGCTCAATCATGTAAACATATTCTGATCACCTGGGGCAACGTGTGCCACCCAAATCCAGATTCACAATAGGCTCAGCCCACTTCCTCCCATCCTGGTACATCTTAGCTCTAGCGGCTAAGTTGGTCAGTTAGTTAGTCGATCGAACCAAGACCAAGAAGAGAAGACCCAGCTTCTGAGACGTGACCTGGACGACGACCGTCTTACACCTTGTTATCCTCGGTATCTGTCTGACCTTGAGCTATTTTCAAGCTATGATCCATCAGAGTCGATACTTTCTCCCCCTCTTTCTTTCGTCTCAATCTATCTTCTCACTAATTTAGCTGCTTTCCTAATTCGACACACCTCTCAAGCCATTAGATCCAATCTCAACAATCTTCACCGTGAAGACAAAAAGGTAAACAATCCAGTGCACATACCCATCGGGAATAGGGCCACGCCTCTTCCTATTCCCTGTTGCTACCATAACAACCTGGGATTATAGTAGCACATGTCTCAATTATAGCAACAAGGGAAGCCAGGAAAAAACAATCCTTGCAGCCGATGTAATGACGTCTTGTTTCAGGATCAACAGAGCTCCAAAGCTAAGCTGCCTCAACTAACCTGGCCAGGCCGAAGCCATGCGTACGCATTTCCATACCAGGTGAATGTGGCTCATTGGACAGTGATAAACGCCCAAAGGCTTACAACGGGCTTTTGCATTCCAGCCAAACAATCGACAAAGATATGCTGTGTCATAGTCACCAATCCCCAATATGTTGCCCAGGTTCCCCAGTCCATGACTGTACATTCTAGCTTTCAGCTCTTTAAGGTTGGTTGAGGCGTTCGTCAGCAAACAAAATAACACTTAGCGCCTGACATCTCTAACCCAGTCCTTGAGCTCAATTGGACATGTGTCAGTTAGAATCTTCACAACGGGTCGATTGACAGCGTGGTGGTTCTGTAGATCAATATATTGCTTGACTCCACTACTGAAAGACATCCATGTCAAACTAGAACCCGAAGCTGCTGACCTGGCTGCCTGGTAGCTATTTGCTGGTCTAGTATGGTCCTGATTATTCGATTCGTCCGTAAAGTTTTCTTCATGATTGTTATAGGTTATCCTTTTTAAATTGTCAACCACTCTGCCTGGGTATTTGCACACTCTATCGTCCGGACTTACTCCTCTGTGTCTAATGCATGTTACCCTATACCTACTTGCCAACTTTTCAACGTTTCGTGTCCAGGTTATCTCACACAACGACCTGGTTAGGAAACCTATAATATTGCGATTCGCATACAGATGTATAAATCTGTGCGCTAATAGAACTTAGCACTCTTAACATCATATACTTAGCAAAGAGGCGCTAACGTCAGTCGGGCGGTTTAACGGTCTAGAACAAGCGCGTGTGGATGCCTCGTCAACTGCGAGTGTCCGTATTCTGTTGGCGATGAGCGCCGTTACATAACAGGACAGTTGAGAAAGAAGCTAATTGCGGACTTACGAGCTATACATCGAACTAGCATAACTTGAATTTATCAGAATAGAAAACCAAATATTATAATTGATGAAAATGTTCATGAGCTCTTGAATCATCTCATTTACCCTCTATGCCCCGAAACCAGGTCCTACATTTTCATCTACCTCATAACTAGATAGTCTAGATATTCACAACGTAAGGAAAGGACTGCAAACGCCCCTGAGATCGCAATATTTGTTCCTCCCTGGATAGAATTGTAGAAAACCTGCCTCCTACCACATCGACATCGACATCACTCATTTGTTTGTTTGCAAGATCTTTAGGCAGACAGAGACATGCCTGCCCTGGGGTATACAGAACAATATACTCCTTCTGTGTCACTGACTATGTATATAGAAATATATGTTTGCTAAATCTAGGATACATTCAGCGTACAAGAAGATCTGACCGCTAGCAATAAGAAATATACAACAAAGTGAGCCAGTTTATGCCATACTCGATTGGATATTCGGGTTATTTGTCCTTTTCATCTCAAGACCACTGATACCGAGCAGGCAGAGGAAGCCACTGCCTGGCAGCTGCCAAACAGGTTCTGCCAGTTATTATTCCTCACCCGCTGCCGTTCCTTCCTCCTGCCTCCTCCGTCCCCCCTCCTCTTCGTTTGATACTCCTACTTCTATCAGCAGCTAACAAGAAACTCACGATCAACGACTCCTGTTCGCATAACTCTCTCTCTCATCTTCATCTGTGGATTCATTCCGCTGCTTGTGAACACGATGAACGGAGGCATACTCAAATTCAAGGGATGCGATGCACCCGAGCGGGAGCGTGATTCCCTCTACGTTAGCACATTTCTCCTTCGCCTCGACCGCCCAGCCAATGCAACTGGCGGAGGCAGTATCCCCTACAGAGGATATCAGCGCGCCCTAGAGCTTTATGGAAACGAGAAGTCTTTCGATCTGACTCGTGCCCAGAGGCTTAAGCTCCTGGAATGCACGAACCTGGAAATGAACCGATCAATTGCTCGAAAGGCCGGCTACGACCCTGACGAAGGCAGAAGTGCGCCATGGGAAGGAGTGTACTTCTCCAGCGGATATATCCTGACATATCCCGGTCCCATCAAGACTACGTTTGAGCAACCAGTTCAGCTTGCACCTTTCGAGCATCCCGTGGTGGAAGATGATCTCACACCAATCCATACTTTTGAAGAGACTATGGCCCTCGCACGCACTGCTGAGCATCAACTTACCATGTACGACCCGAATCTGCATGATCTCATGACCGGCTCACCCATCAGTCTGCACTCTACCTTGCTTGCTGGGCCTCCTCTTCTACTCAGCTCGGACAACATGAGCCATGGGGCCCTTGAGCACCATGAGAATCACAAGGACAACAAGCCGACAACTCTCCGAGGTATGAGTGGAAGCCGTGTGGCAACAACAGACAGCTTCGCAAGCACTTGCGTAGGCGGCATGGAAATGGCTGTTGTTGTCACCGAATTGCTCGAACGGGTTGTCAAGGGAGATCTCGACGATGAATGGAAGGAGACCATTATGGAGACACTCGAATACATCGGAGGCTCAGAAAATATGTACGCTTTCCTTGATGTCGTGTACAAGCAGTTCCCCAAGAAGTTAGTAACTTCTCCGGCCTCAACTATCGGCTGCCGCCTACGTGGCTCAAAGTGAAGCAAAGTAAGGAAAGGTACCAACCAGCTCAGGTGTGCAGTCAACCCAGATGTGGAAGATCATTGGTACATGTCACAGTGACCAACCGGGAGGCATAGCCGGTAGGGATGAAGGCGGTATAGGAATCGAGGAGGGATGTATGCATAATAATAGCACGGGCCCATGATGTGCAGACAGTTCGGGTCACGATGGATCCTCCCGCTGAACTATAAGCAAGATACATACGATAATATGCGGGTCATGAATGGGACGGAGATGCATATCATAAAGTAGTCCAGAACCCTGAGAAGAATGTTATATCAAATTCGAGAGTTCGTGTTGGTCTTTGAGGAGAGAGTGCCCTCTGGAAAAGCTGTCTGATCAAGCGGTGAAACGGCTTCTAGCGACATATGATTGGTCCGCACCCATTACAGAGTCAACACCCACTAAAAGAGTTACCACAACAACCTTGAAAGTCCAGGGGCCAAGAGAACGTACCAACCATTCTTGGAGCTCAAAGAGTCACTCACCTTAAACACTGTCACCCGATTTCCTCCAGCCGCAGAATATCTCGCCCACTGCGATTGGCTGATCCTCGATTTTCCGAGGTTCTCTCCAACCAGGGCAGAAACTCACCTTTTATTGCATCTTCCTGCCGCCGACCCTCTTTTGCCTACAGCGAAACAGAATAGCAATAGTCCTTTGGGCTGCGACGATAAACCGGACCGACTCCTATTGTCTCGTCCTCGTTCCATCTGCCGCCATGTCAGGACATTCTCACAACACTCACAGAAGCACGCCCAACAAGGGCCGTGGTGCAGTTCCGTTTGCCAACAGTCCCAGCGGCGGCGGCGGCGGCGGCGGCGGTAGTTCTAATATTCCTCGTCCTGTCCTCGAGCCCACACCGCCTACCGAGACTGGATCTTCCTTCAGCGCAAGTCGCCAGAAGCAGAGCAAACGTGATGAGGTTCGTCATGATATACCTCTCCCCGCTATCTTGGATGCGATATATACCTCGGGAAGCTTCGAATTGTGTAGCAAGGTTGCTAACCTTTGGTCCAGGCTATCCGAAAGAAGCTCGAAAATGATCTCTCCAAGAAGAAGCACCTCACAAGCCGAGCTCGCCATTCTCGCAAAGCTCCTCCCGGAACTGTCCTTGCCCTGAAGCCCAGCCAGGCCCTCCAGATCAAGCCCAACACTACTGTTTCCGAGGCCGCCCAGTTGATGGCAGCAAAGCGAGAGGATTGTGTTTTGGTTACCGACGATGACGACCGAATTGCTGGTATTTTCACCGCCAAGGATCTTGCGTTCCGTGTTGTAGGAGCTGGAGCCAAGGCCTCCGCTGTCACTATCGCCGAAATTATGACCAAGAATCCCCTTTGCGCTCGAACCGACACCAGCGCCACCGATGCCTTGGATCTTATGGTTCGAAAGGGCTTCCGCCATTTGCCAGTTATGGACGAGAACCAGGATATTTCTGGTGTGTTGGATATCACCAAGTGTTTTTACGATGCTATGGAAAAGCTTGAGCGTGCCTACTCTTCTTCCCGAAAGCTCTACGATGCTCTCGAGGGTGTTCAGTCTGAGTTGGGTTCTACCCAGCCTCAGCAGATCATTCAGTACGTTGAAGCTCTGCGCAGCAAGATGTCCGGACCTACTTTGGAAACCGTGCTTAACGGTGTCCCCCCCACCACCGTTAGCGTGCGAACCTCGGTCAGAGAGGCTGCTCAGCTCATGAAGGAGAATCGTACAACTGCTGTCCTGGTTCAGGATCAAGGTGCTATTACGGGTATTTTCACCAGCAAGGATGTCGTTCTTCGAGTCATTGCCCCTGGCTTGGACCCCGCCAACTGCAGTGTCGTGCGTGTCATGACCCCTCACCCCGACTTTGCACCCATGGACATGACACTCCAAGCTGCTCTCCGCAAGATGCATGGTAAGATACCCGAAATTTTTTTCATAGACGCTGCTAACAATTTCCAAGATGGCCACTACCTAAATTTGCCTGTTATGAATGATGGCGGCGAGATCGTTGGTATGGTTGATGTTCTCAAACTCACCTACGCTACGCTCGACCAGATCAATGCCATGTCAAACAACAACGACGAGGGTCCTGCCTGGAACAAGTTCTGGCTTTCCCTCGACGCCGAGACTGAGTCCATGATGTCAGGAGAGGGCAGCCAAGCTCAGCATACCAACCTGGGTTCTCGTCTCACATCCCCCGATATGGTCCGTGACCGTCTCAACGACACTGTCGCTCCAGGAGATTCGGCCTCGCACGTTGGCATGGAATCACCTCCCCGCTCTATCCTCCCCGATGTCCTTGAGCATCAACTCCCTGAAGAACTCCCCTTCCCCTTTAAGTTCAAGGCACCCTCTGGTCGAGTGCATCGCATGAAGATCGTCGCTACAGACGGCATCGAAGCTTTTGTTGAGGCTATTGCTTCTAAACTTGGAGCTGAGACTGACAACATCGGTGGAGTGCCTGATGTGGAAGATGGAAAGATTGTCGGCTCTGGTTTTGCCCTGAGCTTCTTGGACGATGAGGGAGATTCTATTTCAATCACCGCCGATCATGATTTGCTCGAGGCCGTTATCCTTGCTCGCCAGGCTCACCACGACAAGGTTGATCTCTTTGTGCACGATCCTGAGAAGCCTCCTGTGTCTGCAGCCGACCCTAGACATCCTGCTACACCCTCAGTCTCCACCGGTGCTGGCCTCCGCGAGCGCCGTAAGTGGTGGCCCGAGGAAGAAGAAGAGGAGGACGATGACGATTCGGAGGACGAACATCCCGCACGGAGACGTAAGAGCCGTGCGGCGCATACACATGCACATGCACATGAGGAGCAGATTATCGCCGGTGTGCCCAATGAACTGATACTTCCCGGCGCGATTGTCACACTGGCGGTTGCTATTGTAGGCGTTTTTACTATTGCAAGGCTCACCAGCCGGTAAAGATACCATTGACTTTCCTCATAACGACATGATGAAGACGGGGCGCTGTTTAGTTGTAGATACACAGAAAGAGAAAGAAGTGCTTATAGTAGAAACTACCCTTACCCTTTGCAGGATTAATTGAATTTTCTTTGTTTAAAAAAATTCTCATCGACTTGGCTGCCTGTATTATTGTGAAATCATGGTTCAAGCTGAATCGCAAGGTTGATGTTAGTCGGGCCGGAAAATCTGTGCACCCGGAACCATCCGCCGCCATAGCCAATTTTTGGTTACCATCGAACGACCGTCACGATAGTTGAGCAATCCGCAAGTCGTCGCCATGATCCTGAGGAACGCCCCCGTGCGGCATTGTGAGTCAATTGAGGTGCTTCCATTGCGAATATTTAACTGACAGAGCCAGGCCGCCACACAATGGCGTCTCCCATCTCCAGATCCATCCTCAGGCGAATGTCCACCCAGGTCACCCCCAAGACTGAGGCTGCACCTGAGATGAAGGAATGGACGACCTCTCAGGCCACTGCCGCTCCTCCCAAGATCGTTTCAGCGGCACGAAAGAAACAGCGAATTGTACAGGACGGAATTCTATCCCTCAGGACCAACTCCGCGCACGAGCACAAGGTCTCAACATGGACGACACCCAACAAGAACTCGAACTCTGCGACCCCGGCGACGCCTGCTCAGCAGTACAGAGAATGGCAGCGTATTCAGGCCAACACACGAAGCCTCGGTTCAAAACTTGTCAAACGATATATCCCTACCGAACTTGTCAACAACCCACCAGGACCTGAGGATATCACTCTGGAGTTGTTGCTGGCTTCGCAAACGCATATTGGACACAAGACTTCACTCTGGAACCCTGCCAACTCTCGGTACATTTATGGTGTGCGTCAGGGTGTGCACATGATCTCTCTCGAGACCACTGCGGCACATCTCCGACGAGCGGCTCGTGTGGTTGAGGAGGTTGCTTACAATGCTGGTCTCATTCTCTTTGTTGGAAACCGCAAGGGCCAAATGGAGATTGTTACTCAGGCTGCAGAGATGGCTGGTGCTTGTCACTTGTTCACCAAGTGGACTCCCGGTGGCATTACCAACCGAGATGTCATCTTGAAGATGGCTGGTACAAAGGTCGTGGACCACAAAGACGTGGAACTTCCTGGGTTTGAGAACTACAGAGGTTCAGCTCGACCCTTGATGCCTGATCTGGTTGTCTGCTTAAACCCTCTTGAGAACTACACTCTTTTGTACGAGTGCGGTCTCAAGAGCATCCCCACCATTGGCGTTATTGACACTAACGCTGACCCATCATGGGTGACTTACACCATTCCTGCCAATGACGACAGGTAAGAATTCCCGAAACCTCGTACATTTTGACATTCTAACATGTGTGTAGTTTACGAGCTATGGCTGTCGTTGGTGGTGTTTTAGGCCGAGCTGGTCAACGAGGTTATCAGCGACGCATGGCAGATGCTAAGAAAGACATGTCAACTTGGCAAAACCCCCCTGATATTGTCCAGCACATGAGCCGTGAGAAGAAGGTGGCTATTGCTGAACGCAAGAATGTCATGGGTCAGATGCAGCACAACCTGGAGGGTTTCAGCGAGGAAGAGCAGAAGATTCTACGGGAACAGTTCTACGGAGAGGAATCCGAGGTCACCGAAACCGACTTGATTAAAATGATGGCACAGACGGCCTCGGTAGACGTTAAGCCTAGCGCTGCTGATTCAACCTCGGACTCCAGGCTGGCCAGCATTGAGGAGGAACTATCAGGTCTCAAGGCTGCCGCCGAGGCTATTGAGGCTGAGACACACTCTACTACCAAGCCTACGCCTACAGAGTCAGCTCCCGCTTCATCTGAACAGCCTATTGTTTCCGAGGCAGTTGTCGAAGCTCAGCCTGCCGAGTCATCGCCCGATTCAAGGTTGTCGAGCATCGAAGAGCAGCTATCAAGCCTCAAGGTCGTAGCTGAGGCTATTGAGGCTGAGGCGCAGTCTGCTACCAAGCCTATAGAGTCAGTTCTCGCTTCTGCTGAACAGCCTATTGTCTCCGAGGTAATCGTTGAGGCTCAGGTTGAAGCCCAGCCTGCCGAGCCATCATCTGATTCAAGGCTGGCAAGCATTGAAGACCAGCTATCAAGCCTCAAGGTTGTAGCTGAGGCCATCGAGGCTGAGGCACAGACTACTACCAAGCCTATAGAGTCAATCCCTTCACCCGAAGAGCCTGTTATCTCCCAAGTAGTTGTCGAGTCTCAGGTTGAAGCTCAAGTCGAAAGCCAGATCGAGACTCAGCCTGCCGAGTCAACAAGCGACTCGAGATTGACAAGCATCGAGGAGCAGTTGTCGGGACTCAAGGATGTAGCGGAGGCTATTGAGGCCGATATCAAAAGCGGCAAGCAATAAAAAAGCTGTGTACAATATTGAAGCTGTATAATAGCTCACGGGAGGAATAGATTAAGGAAGCGATGTAAACTGATATGAAATATAAAATGTACTGTACGGGTATGCATTTACTGTTTTGAAGTTCTGTTGTATATGGGTTGCTGTTGTACATGGGCCGATTGCGGCGTTGTCTGCGGATAAATGGTTGCCCCATTTTAATGATGTTTGGTCGTGGCTTAGGTTCCTTCAGCTCCAGGTGCTTGCCTTGCCCCGCCTCCATGTAATTTTGGGGCGCGCCTTAGTGAGGATTTACCTACAAGCCCCAGTCCTGTCCTGTCCTGCGCATTTCCCCTCATCACCAAGAACATTTCAGCACAGTCACGACGAATTCCACAGCAAAATCGGCACAGCACTACACTGCACTGCACCACGCCGGCTTGCATAGCGGAGCACCCGACTTGATACTACTGTACCATATTTACCGGGGCTACCGCTGGACCTACAGCAAATAGGTGCCTGCAGGTGCAGTCAGTTCTCAGTGGAGGTCCCCAGACAGCCAAATCCAGGCCACAGGTTTCAGTACCCAACCTAGGTGCCAACATTCCCCAGCCAAGGATCCAGGTTACCAGGCACCTGGTCAGCGCATTAGTACTCCTGGAGAACTATTACACCACGTTGCTCCAACAGTTAGTCCACTACAGTAAACGCCTGGAATCCGAAAGATTTAGGAAGACAGTTCGGTGCGAGATCGGTATCTCAAAGGCGCACCCCACAACCACGGAATCTCCAGTAATGGTTTAGCTTTTGAGCCGAGCTACTCTTAATAAATTGCCTCGCTTTTTACTCTTGAATTGGTATGCAGCATCTTGTTATTTACTCCTTCATTCTACACTTTCAGTCTTGCTGGTGTTGGTTTGGTGTAAGACGACGTCACCCAGACTGCGAGGATAGTTCGTGAGTGACCAGAGAATCTGACTGCTAACGATTCGCTGATAGGAATAAACGCTTGATCCTCCAATTAAATCCCTCCGTTTCCCCCCTTCTCTCTTTCAATCTTTTGTTCAACCTTGCATAAAGGGTACGCTCCAAGAAAATGCCGGCCATGCTTGATGATCCGGCAAGCCCCACTATCTACCGAGTCTCGGGTCAACCTCCGTACCCGGATCCGAGCAGCCCCGGCTTCCCGGCCGATATCATCCCTCGGCAGGTCACACTTCGTGATCGCCAGACGGTGGCCACTATTGTCCCGTTTGCCTCGAAACACCAGGTTCCGGAGTCACTGATTGCGTACCTATGTGACCAGATCAATAAGGAGATTGAAGGCGGCGATACGTATCCCATGATGGAGCCTTTCGCTGCCGACAAGTTCGGTTCCTATTGGTTTCAGAATTTTGGCGCTATCATGCTGCTTGGCAATGTTGAACGTGCTGAGGATGTAGTTGAAGGCAAAGATTGGTCCCGTGAATGCTTGGGAAGTTTCTATATCAAGCCCAACTACCCCGGCCGCAGCAGCCATGTATGCAACGCTGGTTTTCTAGTCACTGACGCCGCCCGTAACCGAGGTGTTGGTCGTCTGATGGGCGAGGCCTATCTAGATTGGGCACCCCGTCTGGGATATACCTACAGTGTCTTCAACCTGGTGTACGAAACAAACGTGGCATCGTGCCGCATCTGGGATGCCTTGGGCTTCAAGCGAATCGGCCGAGTCAAGGGATGTGGAAACCTTCGCAGCTACCCAGGCCAACTAATTGATGCCATCATCTATGGCCGGGACCTGTCACCGTCTGAAAGCGGAGAACTCGTGAGTGAAGAGCGTTTCGACAAAATCAAGTTCTACCTCAAGTACGGCGAATACCCGAACGGCGCTGACCGCGCCGAGAAAAGCAGGCTCCGGAGCGCAGCGACGCACTATAAGCTTCTCGACGGCGACAAGCTCATGCTCAAGGACAAAGAGGTGATATCTGATCCAACTCGCCAATTCGACATCGCTCGCCAAGTGCATGTTCAGCAGCACGGCGGCATCAACAAGACAACCGCTACTATTGCAGAGAAGTACCATTGGAGCCGTATCAAGGAGACAGTCAGCGATGTCATTCGTAGCTGTATTGAGTGCAAAGAGCTCGGAAAGACACCTAATCCTGGCGGTGCGCGGAAAGCAGCATCGTCGAGTAACCAAGGCGGGAGGAGATCAGGGGTAGCAAGGGAAGATTCGAATGAACACCAAGTACAAGCGACAAGCCCGCCTACGACACAAATGCTGCCATTACAAGATCACAGCATAATACCAACGCTATCACAACAACGTCCAGGCCACGATCACCCACCTAATCCCTACGCTAACCCAGCTGACATTTCTCTAATTGCACATTCTCACGCCCTTCAAAACAGCACCATACACCATCCACTTCACTCGCAGAATCCTATGCTCCAAGATCCTCCAGCCGGCCATCACCCACACGACCACTCTGTGTATCAACCCATCGACCCGCAAATCATCAACCAGTCTTCGCCACACGACCTCGGTCCCTTCGATCAATACCACTCACCCGCCGACTTCCAAGCATTACTCAATGCGACTGAGGATGTGGGACAGGATGTTGTTGACCAGGATTTGGAAATGTTGATAGACCACCAAGACGATGACAATGTCATGGATGGGACTGTTAGCATGAGTGGCATAGGTGTTGGTGAGACGGACAATCAGGGGTTGGTACATAAGGAAAGGAGCTTGTATAATCTTGGGTTCGGAGTATCAGGGACGTGATCTCTGGTGCCAGTCTTGTCGTCGTTTTTGTTGGACTGAAGCATAAAGCGTGCGAGTCTTAGACATGTATTTCCTCTTACTTATAAGCATGAGCTTGGCGTTAAATATTATCTCGCTGTTAATCGTTCAAGTTGAGGCTCCCCGTCGTGGAGCCTTCAATACACCAAGATCCATTCATGTTTATGTCGCCTTGAGGCCGACTGGTATTCTGAATGTAGGAGATAGAGGTCATCATCAAGTTTTAGAGGTCAGATAAGTCTAGGTATCATACAGATCCTCCGGCTCCCTAGCCACGACACCGCCATTCCTGTTTTCTTCTCAAAAGTCTATGTTTCCAGGACAAGCAAATTTTCCCTTTTTACTCTTGATCATATTCTCCATCTCTCATTACATTTTATGCCTTTACCTTCGGGGCATGCCACGTCCACGGCCCCGCAGAGCGCGCTGGGCAGCACCAGGAGGCAGCTGACCAGGGGCCTGGGGCTTAGCACTCTCCTCATTGCGGATTGTCTCATCGACGCCGAGAATAAGACAGCTGGCCTCGGTAGCGGCCTGGAGAGCGTTAACCTTGACAAGAGCAGGCTCCCAGACGAAGCGCTCCATCATGTCAGTAACACCTTCATTCTGGAAGTCGACACCAGCCCATGTCTGGCCCTTGCGGTGCTCGACACGGAGCTTGTTCAGGATATCGGTAGCATCGAAGCCGGCGTTGTCGCAAAGCTGGCGGGGAATGATCTCCAGGGCCTTGGCGAATGACTTGATGATAGCTTGTTGTTTGTGGGGGATGTTCTTGTCAGCGAACTGGTGGAGGTATGCTGAAATCTCCATCTCAACAGCACCACCACCACCAACAATAAGCTGGTTTCGGATGGCTCGCTTAACAATCATGATGGCATCGTGCAGAGATCGCTCAACCTCGGCAATGAACTGCTCGGCACCTCCACGTAGGACGAGGGTGCAGGTCTTGGCCTCAGGGCAGTTCTCGAAGAAGTTGAATCGCTCGCCACCAATCTGGCGCTCCTCGAACTTGCCGCAAGTACCCAGGTGCTCGTGCAGGATATCAGAGCATGTTGACTGAATAACGGCACCGGTAGCTTGCACAACACGCTCCATGTCCTCAGCAGCAACGCGTCCAGCACAGAAAATATCTCGGTCGGCGAAGAACTGGGTAGCCAAGTCACCAATGGGCAGCTTGCTAAGAACGACCTTGGCACCAGTCTTGTGAATAGCATCAAGCTTCTTGTAGATAATTTGCCACTCCGCATCGACGATGGCCTGGTACTCGGAGACCTGCTCAACACGGACCTCGGCATTATCCTTCTCGGCCTTGAGCTCGAGCTCGACGTTTAGGCACACGATCTTGGGGTCGTCGAAAGACTTTGGTTGTTGCTCGAAACCAGCATAAGAGAAGGTCTTCTTAAAGGCGACACCGTTGACAAAGAGGGATTCGGTTAGGGAGCCACCAGGGATCTTCTTCATGCCGATAAGCTTCTCGTTCAGATCGTCTTGATCGAGTGACAAAACGGCATCGACAACCACTGTGATTTGTTAGCTAGAATGATCAAATACGGGCTCGGGGTGTTCGTGGCATACTCTTGGTGAAGAAAGTAGTGTTTCGCTTAATGAGCTTGCTGGTCATGGCAGTACCAGCCAGCTTGATGAGAGTATCACGCTGGTTAGCCTCGTTCGTGCTGACAGCAATTTCCTTGATCTTGTTGACTGCCATCTGAGACGCCCTTCGCAGACCCTTGATGATGATCTGAGAGCTAACGCCTTGCTCGACGTGCTCCTTAACCTCCTTTAGAATTTCACCAGCGAGCACAACGACTGATGTTGTTCCATCACCGACTTCGGCGTCTTGCGATCGGGCGATATCGACGAGAATTCTAGCGGCGGGGTGGACAATATCGAGGAGCTTTTCTTTAATTAGCAATGGAATAGTGGAAAGCATATTCTATCAGGTGCTTCAAACCTTCATGACAGTAGCACCATCGTTGGTAATAGTCTGGCGGCCATTCTCATCAACCATCAAAAGGTCACCGCCGTAGGGACCCAGAGTGGACTTGATGGTAGCCTGAACAGCGAGACAGGCATTGATGTTGGAGATGATTTGTCCCTTTCCTTGAGAAGTATCGGTTCCTGTAGCAAGCTCTATTGTCAGCGACCTATCGCAACTACATGCATTTTGCTATTTGCGTATTGCTTGTATTGTCGTTTTTGGAGGTGGCCGGCCCCCTTAGATTTCGAGGGGTGAAGCGGGCGGCGGTGGGGTAAAACAGACCTTCCTTGAGGACGATAATCGTCGGCGCTTGGCCACCGAATGACATTTTGAAGATGATGAAGCGACCCGGGTATGATTATTGGATGTTGTTGTCGTGTCGAAAATTATGTACAGGCTCAAGTGTTCCGCGGGTCGGTTGGTGGGGGTTCGAAGTGGGAGGAGGAGCTGTGATGAATCGAAGCTTCCATCCAAAAAAATGTGGCAGCCTTCCTTCCAATCTTTCTCATCATGTCTTGCCCCAGTCATGCACGGACCATCTTTTCTAGGTACCTAGGTAGGTACCTACCTAGGTATCAAGGGTCTAGTTTGGGCCAATCATGATACAATTTTTGATTCAACAACCAACTTTTTGTTAGTTGTAACTTGTAAGTTTGACTGGTCACAGTTATTATGTATAGGTATTCTTGGTATATATATTTAACAGGTTTACCTAACTAGATATTTTGTCAAGTCTGTCGGGCCATACCAGGCACTAGTAGTGCGATGCTCTTGATCGCAATCGACCCATCCAGTCCAACACAGCAAAAAGATATCCACAGAAGATAAAAAGGACTTTCAAGGAAACGAAACTCCCCCGGGAAGGCTCGA